>NT_177180.1:202112-303579 GCF_000188095.3 Bombus impatiens | reverse complement strand
TTAATTTGAAATTTTTCATTTTACGTTGATTCATGGAATATTAAAAGTCAATCTTACGCTTAAAAAGCTGACACAAGCCAATGATCTTGTTACGTCTCAATGATAATATAATAATTTCATTGTAACCAAAGGTTCACAGATATCAACGTGTTAATTGGCAAATACGTTTTCCGGTATTTTTTAATTTGAATTTTTTCATTTTACGTTGATTCATGGAATATTAAAAGACAATCTTACGCTTAAAAAGATGACACAGGCCAACGACCTTGTTACGTCTCGATGATAACTTAATAATTTTACTGTAATCAAAGGTTTGCAGATATCAACGTGCAGATATCAACGTGTTAATTTAATTGGCAAATACATTTTCCGGTATTTTTTAATTTGAAATTTTTCATTTTTTTCTTTTCTTTAAGGTACTGTACTTTAATTGTACTTTCACGCAATTTTAACAGTAATTTCGTTGTATATTACATTCGTACGAATATTTGTATGAAATATATACATCGATATTATTTTAAAAGATGTTTGTTTCTTGGGAATCACGATTAATGAAAAGACAAACTTTTCTTTTTTTTTGCCAATTCCCATATAGATTGTTAAACGTTATGCGAACTATAGCTAAAACGTATAAATATATTTATTTATATATTTAGATGTTTTCAACGTCTAGGTGGAAAAATACGACGAAAGGCGGAATATTTCGATAGCCTTCGCAGATGTTCTATCTCTAAAATTTCAACGAGACACTTCGATGAAACGCGTAATTATGCAATCGATTAGAATACTATTAATACATTACAACAACAGTGATTCCTCAAATGAGAAGTTAAATGTGGAAATTACGCGAACCAATGAGAGCTTATGCCAACGTATTTATTTCGAGATTCGGCTTCGGCTTTTGCGGTTTGTGGGGAAAGTACAGGCCTCAAGTTGCTCGTTAATCACTCTACTTGATGATATACGTATGGACATTTAATCGAATCAAGGTACTTCCTACCAAAACCTTGACCACCATCGATGAAATGGTATTAGATAAAATGCGATAGAAAGCGATAGAGAACAATAGCAAACTCTGTATCAATACCAAAATTCATGTAAACTTCTATTTCTTTTTCATGTGCATATTACTACGACTTTCTTTATAAACTAACGCTTCTAAGTTTTTTTTTAATTTAATTTCTTTTATCTTTTGATAAAAAATTTATTTCATGAATTTAACAGATTATTAAGCGCAGATTGTGTGTCGATTTTTGTCAAATTTCTACAAATTGAATTATTACTAATAGAAACAGAATTTTTAAGTATTCCTGGAAAGAGAATATAATTGATTAACAATAAAATTCAAGACCAATTTTATTGCTAAGACAAATACTTTTGACTTGTCACGGTACAATATTAGATACATTACACACGCAATATCGAGCGTGAAAAGTTTGGCAAATATAGTTGAAAAATATTTGTCTTGTATATATCTATTTCGCATAATATTATATCCGTTTTAGATGATTCAGAAAACTATTAGACATATTTCATAGCTAATTAAATTCTTTTACCACTGTACGCGTTATTTTATGTTATACACAACTTGCAATGTGAAAAAAATTAAAGTGTACAGTTTAGAAATATTTATTTTGTATATGTACTTTTCCATCGCGTTAAATTTATTTTACACGAGTTATAAGTGTATCGCGTTCCAAAGCTCGGTGTGTTATTTTACTAATGTGCTTTTTAAGCGGATTATTGAAAAAAGATTGTCTCGTACGATTAATTTATTTTTCCATCGCGTTAAATTTATTTTACACGAGTTATAAGTGTATCGCGTTCCAAAGCTCGGTGTGTTATTTTACTAATGTGCTTTTTAAGCGGATTATTGAAAAAAGATTGTCTCGTACGATTAATTTATTTTTCCATCGCGTTAAATTTATTTTACACGAGTTATAAGTGTATCGCGTTCCAAAGCTCGGTGTGTTATTTTACTAATGTGCTTTTTAAGCGGATTATTGAAAAAAGATTGTCTCGTACGATTAATTTATTTTTCCATCGCGTTAAATTTATTTTACACGAGTTATAAGTGTATCGCGTTCCAAAGCTCGGTGTGTTATTTTACTAATGTGCTTTTTAAGCGGATTATTGAAAAAAGATTGTCTCGTACGATTAATTTATTTTTCCATCGCGTTAAATTTATTTTACACGAGTTATAAGTGTATCGCGTTCCAAAGCTCGGTGTGTTATTTTACTAATGTGCTTTTTAAGCGGATTATTGAAAAAAGATTGTCTCGTACGATTAATTTATTTTTCCATCGCGTTAAATTTATTTTACACGAGTTATAAGTGTATCGCGTTCCAAAGCTCGGTGTGTTATTTTACTAATGTGCTTTTTAAGCGGATTATTGAAAAAAGATTGTCTCGTACGATTAATTTATTTTTCCATCGCGTTAAATTTATTTTACACGAGTTATAAGTGTATCGCGTTCCAAAGCTCGGTGTGTTATTTTACTAATGTGCTTTTTAAGCGGATTATTGAAAAAAGATTGTCTCGTACGATTAATTTATTTTTCCATCGCGTTAAATTTATTTTACACGAGTTATAAGTGTATCGCGTTCCAAAGCTCGGTGTGTTATTTTACTAATGTGCTTTTTAAGCGGATTATTGAAAAAAGATTGTCTCGTACGATTAATTTATTTTTCCATCGCGTTAAATTTATTTTACACGAGTTATAAGTGTATCGCGTTCCAAAGCTCGGTGTGTTATTTTACTAATGTGCTTTTTAAGCGGATTATTGAAAAAAAGATTGTTTCGTACGATTAATCGAACGCGTTCCAAAGCTCGGTGTGTTATTTTACTAATGTGCTTTTTAAGCGGATTATTGAAAAAAGATTGTCTCGTACGATTAATTTATTTTTCCATCGCGTTAAATTTATTTTACACGAGTTATAAGTGTATCGTGTTCCAAAGCTCGGTGTGTTATTTTCCTAATGTGCTTTTTAAGCAGATTATTGAAAAAAGATTGTCTCGTACGATTAATTTATTTTTCCATCGCGTTAAATTTATTTTACACGAGTTATAAGTGTATCGTGTTCCAAAGCTCGGTGTGTTATTTTCCTAATGTGCTTTTTAAGCAGATTATTGAAAAAAGATTGTCTCGTACGATTAATTTATTTTTCCATCGCGTTAAATTTATTTTACACGAGTTATAAGTGTATCGCGTTCCAAAGCTCGGTGTGTTATTTTACTAATGTGCTTTTTAAGCGGATTATTGAAAAAAAGATTGTTTCGTACGATTAATCGAATTTTGCATATTTACTTTTCCATCTCGTTACCTTTATTTTACACGAGTTATAAGTTCATCCTGTTCCAAAGCTCGGTGTGTTATTTTCCTAATGTGCTTTTTAAGCAGATTATTGAAAAAAGATTGTCTCGTACGATTAATTTATTTTTCCATCGCGTTAAATTTATTTTACACGAGTTATAAGTGTATCGCGTTCCAAAGCTCGGTGTGTTATTTTACTAATGTGCTTTTTAAGCGGATTATTGAAAAAAGATTGTCTCGTACGATTAATTTATTTTTCCATCGCGTTAAATTTATTTTACACGAGTTATAAGTGTATCGCGTTCCAAAGCTCGGTGTGTTATTTTACTAATGTGCTTTTTAAGCGGATTATTGAAAAAAGATTGTTTCGTACGATTAATCGAGTTTTGTATATTTACTTTTCCATCTCGTTACATTTATTTTACACGAGTTATAAGTTCATCCTGTTCCAAAGCTCGGTGTGTTATTTTCCTAATGTGCTTTTTAAGCAGATTATTGGAAAAAGATTGTCTCGTACGATTAATTTATTTTTCCATCGCGTTAAATTTATTTTACACGAGTTATAAGTGTATCGCGTTCCAAAGCTCGGTGTGTTATTTTACTAATGTGCTTTTTAAGCGGATTATTGAAAAAAGATTGTTTCGTACGATTAATCGAGTTTTGTATATTTACTTTTCCATCTCGTTACATTTATTTTACACGAGTTATAAGTTCATCCTGTTCCAAAGCTCGGTGTGTTATTTTCCTAATGTGCTTTTTAAGCAGATTATTGGAAAAAGATTGTCTCGTACGATTAATTTATTTTTCCATCGCATTAAATTTATTTTACACGAGTTATAAGTGTATCGCGTTCCAAAGCTCGGTGTGTTATTTTACTAATGTGCTTTTTAAGCGGATTATTGAAAAAAGATTGTTTCGTACGATTAATCGAGTTTTGTATATTTACTTTTCCATCTCGTTACATTTATTTTACACGAGTTATAAGTTCATCCTGTTCCAAAGCTCGGTGTGTTATTTTACTAATGTGCTTTTTAAGCGGATTATTGAAAAAAGATTGTTTCGTACGATTAATCGAGTTTTGTATATTTACTTTTCCATCTCGTTACATTTATTTTACACGAGTTATAAGTTCATCCTGTTCCAAAGCTCGGTATGTTATTTTCCGAATGTGCTTTTTAAGCAGATTATTGAAAAAAGATTGTCTCGTACGATTAATTTATTTTTCCATCGCGTTACATTTATTTTACACGAGTTATAAGTGTATCGTGTTCCAAAGCTCGGTGTGTTATTTTACTAATGTGCTTTTTAAGAGGATTATTGAAAAAAGATTGTTTCGTACGATTAATCGAATTTTGCATATTTACTTTTCCATCTCGTTACCTTTATTTTACACGAGTTATAAGTTCATCCTGTTCCAAAGCTCGGTATGTTATTTTCCGAATGTGCTTTTTAAGCAGATTATTGAAAAAAGATTGTCTCGTACGATTAATTTATTTTTCCATCGCGTTAAATTTATTTTACACGAGTTATAAGTGTATCGTGTTCCAATGCTCAGTATGTTATTTTACTAATGTGCTTTTTAAGAAGATTATTGAAAGAAGATTGTTTCGTAATAAGATTAATCGAAAGTCTCGCAGCCAAGCTCGCAGAAAGGTAGCGTGCTTCCTCCTACTCGTCATTTACTTGCTTATAAATTGTTTCATATCGTGATTTACATTAATGTTACGCATGTTCGCGAATTAAGGAAATTACCCTTGCACGTGACTGTCATATACGATCCAGCGTAATGACGTATAATTAAGAAACATATCCGTGTAACGTGGCTGTACCAACAATAACGTTGCAATTAAAAGAGTGGACAATTTCGTTCAGCTCGTAACGCAAGATTGAAAGGAAAGACGAGTCAGACCAGTTGAACGTATTCGAGTCGTTGGACGTAATTGAACGTATCGCGTGTAGCAATATACAAGAAGAACGACAAGAGTGACAGATTTTCAAGAAAACAATATAATCGTACAAGTTGGAAAGAATTTACGTATCTGATACGTTCGGAAGAATAAGTGAGACGCTGTAAAAATTGGTAGAAAATTAAACTAGAAATTTTGCCAAGATACTTCGAAGATTTGCTGAAACGTTGAATCTAAAAAGCTGTTCAAAGATTTGGAAAAATGAAACTAAATATTCCACGGAATCTCCTGTGAAAGATAAATCGAACATTTTGTTAAATTCTACCAAGTTGTACTCAACGTTCTAATTAAATCCGCAAATTCGTATTAGGCAATTTTAGAAAGCAGCGGCTCTTAGGAAGAATAGAAAATTAAACTGAAAGACATTCGAAGCTCTAAAAGATTGCGAAAGAATCGTAAACGCGTTTCTCTCCTTGCAAAAATCTTTCGCAAGAAGAGAAAAATTTCACGAATAGCAACGATCGAGTCGAAAAGGCTACAACAACGACCCAAGTATCAAGGCCAAGGATTGATATACTCGAATCGACGAACAACTTTTCATCAAACTCAGGGAATTAAGTGACGCGTTATATCATATCCCTTGTTATCTCAACGACGATATCCTTTCAGGCAACCACGATATCGAAACGTTCTTTATCTCTACGTAGTTTAAATATCCTCTAGTCAACTGCGGTATGAAATGCCAGATTAAGAATACTTAAGTCTGTAACGCGGTATGCCACAAGGACCTTGAATTCTCCACTTTAATCGTCCATTGCAATTATCGTGGACTTAGTTAAATCCAACAATTAGGAACTCTAAGATATTATAAATCTGTTGAGAATTGTGCATCTTAATTGCCGAAATAAAAGTAAAGGAACACTAAGGTTACACTTAGAATTCATATTAAAATAGTTTTAGATCTATTTAATAAACGATTTCCAGGATCTTCGTCGATATACATTTGCACGCGTCTCAGCATTCTCTTTGTCTCGCCATCTTCCACCCCACACTGCCAACGGAACAGTTAGATTCGTCTGCTTTTCGAGACACATACATACTTTCGCACACATATACTTTCACACGCTCATATTCACATACGTGTGTCACTACTACGCGGTCGATCTAGTCTAGCACACAAAATTATAAATATCTCAATAAAATCAATTCGAGTCTCGAGTAATATTAATTGTCGATTTTTATTTCGTTCAAATTGGATAGAACAAGCAGATTCAACGGCGAAGAACGTGTCAAATTTACGTGGTTTTCCTCTCGCGGAGTAATTATGCCGAGGAATGTGACGGAAAACGACGATTATCCTGCAAACTGTTTCCTTCCTCTGGCGTATCTCTTCGTCAAATACGCGGCAACAAGGATAACGTATGTGAGAACGAATCTCTCGATTGGTTATCTTAGGAGGAACAAAAGCATCTATTGTTCGCCGAACCTTCTAATTATGAGAATTCTAATGTAACGTCACAAGGAGGAACTAAGAAATACGTACGCTCGTCGTAAAAATCAGGTCGGTAACAAAAACGTGAGAGGTTAGTTTTCCAAATGTCTATAAAACTAGAGAAGAGGAAGATTATTGAGATATGTGTAATTTTGTGTGCTACACTAGATTAGCCGCGTAGTAGTGACACGCATATATGAGTATGAATGTGTGGGAGTATGTGCGCGCACAGCGTCTCGTAAAACAGAAGAATACAATCGTTCCGTTGGTAATGCGGTAAAAAAGATGGCGAGACAAAGAGAGTACCGAGACGCGTGCAAATGTGTATCGACGAATATCTTGTAAATCACATATTAAATAAATCCGAAACTAATTTGACATCGATTCTAATTGTAATCTAAGTGTTCCTATACGTTTATTTCGGCGATTAAGATCCACACTTCTCGACAAAGATTACCATTACCAGCCTTGTTTGCGTTCAATTAGAGAGACATCAAAGCGACTGATCGATGGAAGGAAAGGGAATATTTGAAGCACTGAGATAAAATAGATAATTTTAAATTGTTATTCTTGCGAAACAATTTAATTTATATGTACTTTGTTTTATTTATATTTATACGTATATTTGTAACTTTTTGAAATGTTTCTAATTTATTAATTAAATTTATTACGTAAATTCCTTACCTTGTTTTCCATAATCTAGGTAACGCAGTATCGATAGAATAACCTCATTAATGGAAAATAATCACAATTGATTTACAACAGAAGGTAATTACCAATCAAATAAATTCGGACTTTTAACGTTCGCTTTTTCATTTCGTCGCGTACTTAGAACATTAAACGGGAATAAAAATGAAACATTTATAGGTAACAGAAAATGGCTATAACTGGCAATGTGTAAGTGAAAACCGCAAAAGTGGAACCTATCTTGCGGCCATGTAACGTATCCGCGTAAACACACGCACACGCAAAGTCACACACACGCGTAAGGCATAAAAGAAAACGTATTCTTCCTTTTGGACATTGAAACTGAACCTGAGTTATCGCGAGCTTTTTTGCTTAGCTGGTAGTGTACTCGAAAGTGGCCGTAAATAATCGTCGGAAGGACGTAATAAATACCGAGAGTTTCAGGGTAAGTAAACTTACGAGGTCGGGTGGTGAACGGAAATTCCATGCTCGTCGCTTCCGCCTTCCATTTCAGCGCCCTTCTCCACCGCTAAAATGGGATCCTTCGATTGAAAAGCTCCGTACGTGCTGCCATTCCTGTGAACAATAAGATTATTGAACTTCGCATGCTTTTTAACGCTACAACTACAGATAGTTAACACGAAGCTGTTTCCAAAACCAGTCAAAATGACTGGTCCTTAAAAAATACGTAATAATGGAATATTTGTATATTTATTGATTTATTACTTTCTTACAGAAGCACTTCCATGTTATGTAATACATTTTTGGTATTATTAATGACACATTTATAAAATTGTAGAAACAGTCGTTTTGAATGGTGCGGAATTTTTAGGGGTTGGCATCTAGCGATCTAGCGATCGATCCGGAATTTTCCTGATAACCGATATCATCATATGGAATGATACGCGGTAAAAATTTTGAAAACGTGCGGGAAGTTGTAGAAAACGAGGAAACTGGTTAATTGGGGTTCGATGAACAGATTGCAGGATCCTTTTACGCTTTGAGAAGAACCGGTCATTTTGACTGGTATTGGTACAAGTAACCTTGATACAAAATTATTTTCAGTTTGAATACATAAAAAGCAAAATAAAATTCATTACATTATTCTTTTAGTTATCGTTGCGGAACTCGTTACATCATTGCGGAAAAAAATACAACACGAAGCACGTATATGTATATTGAGAATAAAATTGTAAAACCAATCGATTCGACTGGCGTGGTAGTTCTAGTGTTAATAATACCAACGAATATTAAGATAAGCATTAAAGGTTAACGAGAAAGTTTTCAGCTTTGCATATTTGAAAACGGTAATTTAGAAACTCGATATCCTCGAGATCATTATTAATGGCAATAATAAATTGTAGTAATTATTCCTCAATTCTGTAAAAAATTCTGTCAAAGAATTTACAACTCCTAATAGAATCGATGACACGAATAGTATGAAATACGAACAAGAGAAAAGTATACTCTCCTACAAGATCCAGGCGTATTTTCAATTTTAGAAAACTAAATGAACTTTAATCGTCGAGAAATATACTTTGACTGGTCGACGTTGATAATTTCTTTTCGAGTATATTGAGATATTAATAATCGATGATCTTGAAGTTTGAACTTCTGCAGCCACTGGCACACGTGGTTTCATTTGAAAATATCAGCATCGCTGATACCTTTCGCACGAGGCATTTAAATCAAGAACAAAGAGGGGATGATTTCTACTTCAGCGTTTTAAGTTTTAAGAAAAGGAGAACGGTGTTGAATATACGCTTTGTCAGTTGCAATTATGTTCACGACCGTGTCGCAAGTAATACCGCGAATAAAATAATAAACAACACGATGCTCACGTATTAAATATTCCATGCAACGCTAATCGTGTGATATTAAATGACGTATCTGATAGCCGTGTCGTGCATTTCCCATGCCAAAGTGTTCTATGACGTGTCAGACACGTCATTTCACCGTAACCAGTTGATCACTGTACTCTCGGTATGAACAATCCAATAGAATGAAATATTATTTATACGGTAAATATCTTTCAATTTAATCGTAGGAAATTTGAACGCTGTCATAATATACTACCGATATTAATAACAAATAATAATATTTTTCTTGCTGTCAAAAATGAAACATCGATGTATTATAAGAACACTAAATGACACTAACGATAAGACACGTATCTGAATGTGGAATGTTGTAGATCAAGATCGAGAAATGCTGTTACGGATCGTGAAACTAAAAGCATAGAATTCTTTGCTACGGTTAATAGTTTTCCGCACGATATCACGCGATCATCGTCGAACGAATCTTCCATTCACGAGAATTCGAGAGGCTGCACGCAGATTACGTAAAAATCCGTGGCAATAAAACCTCTAATTGCCGTGCGTTCTTTTTCTGCTAAAGAAACCCGAGTTGCAACAAGTGCAGCTAGAACGCAGTGCCACCGAGCGCAGCTCTGTATAAAGTTACGTCTAACTTTTCCCATGAACGTCAAACCAGTTGCTCGTAAGATTTACGATTACCGTAGCACCAGCGTCTATCGTAGACTCGTCGACGCTAGAATGCACCAAACGCGCTCTACTTTCACTCGAATTGTAAACGAGGTTGAATAACAGCCAATTTGGAAATTATATCGGCGACGATGTTAACGATCGTCGAACGATCAACGCCGACAATAATCCCACGACACGAGATTTCTAAATAAAATATTAATGAAATAATAATAATTTTCCATATTTGCAAACGAGCGATGGAAATTTAGGGAACTTGAAAGATCGAAAAGAGCGAATACTCGACAGAAATTGTAATTTGCAAAATTTCAAGTATGAGATCGGAGACGCGGCGAATTTCGTAGGAAGAAAAGTTTGAAGGAAATTCGATTTCACGCAGTGAAGACGTAATAAATTTCATAGGAAACGCAACATAGCCAGTGGAAAAATCGTAATAAATCGAGTGACTGGGAAAGTATGCTGTATGCGCGATCTGACATTAACGTTTCAAGGTAATACAGCTCTAAACCACTTGTTAGAAACACGCTTTTACTAGTGCGAACAAATATTTTGAACTTTCCTACTTGGACAACAAGCACCGACACGACGAACAACGTCGAATTTATCATTCGTTATTTATAATTCCTGTTTGAGCAACGTGGCCGATTTTCCTTTCAAAACCTACACAAGCAACGATATTCGACGAAGCGACCACTATAATTAAACTAACTTCACCATTTTAAACGCACACACCGTACGTAAGAATATTCTTGCTCGAATAACGCCGATGCAAAGCTTCAGCGGGACTAGGACTAATTTAAATGAGCTATTATCGTATCTTGAGCAAATTAAAACGAGAAAAGCGTGTTAAACGAAGGTTTTTTCAGACAAGAAGATCTTGCCGCGTTAAATAACTGAGAAATTTATGGCAACGAAGAATGACGAGTCTCTATCCTCCATATCCTTGAATAAATGAATGATTAACGATCGAATGATTCGATATACGAAGAAACCACGAGGAAATCACGTTGCTACCATGAAGATAGAACAGACTTTGATATAACGTTTGTTTACAACGGTCATAAGTGTTTTGGAAAATTGCGAGTCTAAAATATAAAGTTTCAACGAATCACGAACAATCTTGTACGATAAATATCGTAACTCATTTTTGTTCCTATTGTTTAATTTTTTAATAGAATCTTCCGAATCATCGACCCACTGACAAACTTTTATAGACAAGAATACAAATTCTAGACGAGATTATTTAGATGGATTAAAGCGAAAGATCCGACGTTCGTTAGATTGTCAATTAAATAATTTCTACCGTGTGAGAATATAAATGGATAGACGAAAGGCACGTCGAATACCGCACAAGTTTCACTAGTTCGATACCAGATCGAAGAAATATCGTTAGGTGCCAACGAACTACGTCACTTTTGGCTCCGGTCTTGCCATTGAAACAGGAACACGTATGTAAGACCTGCTAGTTTCGCAATTTGACCGTTCAGTGGTAACCAGTCTATTTCACTGACTATTTTGGGTAACGATGAACTGGATAAGACGCGATAGATGCACACGATTCTTGTAGATCGCGATTACGGTGTCCATGTTCTATTAAGACATTCCAAATACCTTACGAAGCTAAAGGAAAACGATATGAAGATTAATGGTACGGAAAATTTGTCGTACAACGTCGATGGAGTTAGTGGAAATTTTTAATCGTAACAGATACGAGTAATCGAGAATGGAAAACACGAAGGGAAATATGTTAAACTGGTAAGAAGGTCGATAGGAGGAAAAGATACGAACGTTAAACAGGGAAAAGACGAAAGTTTGCAAAAATATTTTTGACGCTAGAAGATCCAGGATATTTGGGATGGAAGTTCTCAAATATGTTTAATTAACGATGTGATAAAATCATCTAGTCGTTTTATAATGTCGTGACATAAATCAAGGATCATATTCAAAGATCGCGTTTATAATCAAAGCTGAATTTTAATTGCATTTTTAACGGTAAATCACGATGCGAAGTGTCGAATGGAAGATGTAAGAATAAAATTACAAACTGAAACATCAATTTCGATCGATCGATTAAAATTACAAGGTGAATTTTAATCTGTTTTTAATGTTAAATCACGATGCCAAGTATCGAATGAAAGATGTAAGAATAAAATTACAAACTGAAAAATCAAATAAAATTAAAAGCTGAATTAATTCTGTTTTTAATGCTAAATCACGATGCCAAGTATCGAATGGAAGATGTAAGAATAAAATTACAAACTGAAAGATCAAATAAAATTAAAAGCTGAATTAATTCTGTTGTTAATGCTAAATCACGATGCGAAGTCTGTTTTTAATGCTAAATCACGATACGAAGTATCGAATGGAAGATGTAAGAATAAAATTACAAACTGAAAGATCAAATAAAATTAAAAGCTGAATTAATTCTGTTGTTAATGCTAAATCACGATGCGAAGTCTGTTTTTAATGCTAAATCACGATACGAAGTATCGAATGGAAGATGTAAGAATAAAATTACAAACTGAAAGATCAAATAAAATTAAAAGCTGAATTAATTCTGTTGTTAATGCTAAATCACGATGCGAAGTCTGTTTTTAATGCTAAATCACGATACGAAGTATCGAATGGAAGATGTAAGAATAAAATTACAAACTGAAAGATCAAATAAAATTAAAAGCTGAATTAATTCTGTTGTTAATGCTAAATCACGATGCGAAGTCTGTTTTTAATGCTAAATCACGATACGAAGTATCGAATGGAAGATGTAAGAATAAAATTACAAATTGAAAAATCAATTAAAATTAAAAGCTGAATTAATTCTGTTTTTAATGCTAAATCACGATGCCAAGTATCGAATGGAAAATGTAAGAATAAACATACAAACATACTTTTTTAGCAAATATCGAACAGACACGTAAATATAGTTGACATTTTCTCATATTAAGTTTGTCTGCGTTTAAGATAATATAGAAAAGAATTTATTCGCAAATATGTCCTCTGTTGCTAAACTCTGTCTGTCGTCGCTTAAAAATCACACGACAGCCTGTCGATTTATTTTAATTTTAGATTCACAGAGATTATATGAATTTGAATAGTTTGTTCTTTAAAAATTTAGAAAGCAACAGGCTGATCATCGAAATTGAAAATTTATACAAAACAGATTCAGTGGACAGAAATACTCGATCGCTTCTGTAAAGTATTTAAAAACGATAATCAACAATAAAAGAAGTATGACGAAACAACGACAACACACGGGCGGGAAGCAATAAATTCTTAATCAGCAACATGAATATTACAATGCATCTCGTAAATCATCGAATCGACTCGCTGTCAGTCCAAGTGGAGAAATTGCAGATACGTGACATGACAAACGAGCAGATGCGAACAATTTTATACGTGCAAAACGATTTAAAATGCAAACATTGTAGATGCTTTGAAACTTAAGTATAGCGAGTATTTTATGACAAAGCATGATAGGTATTTATTTACCTGTGAGGTTCCTTCAACGTCATCTCGTCACCACGCAACGAACTCCTCTTCGCATTCGGATTTTTATGCATTTCCATCTGCAATCATGAAACAAACGTTTTGGAAATTTATCAAATTTTACAATCAGTTGGTAAGCTTAGATTACAGCTGTTTTTCACAAGATAATGCATTGTTCGTTATCAAATTATATCGAATTTTTATTATATCCATCCGAGTAACTACTATTATTATTAACAATTTTATTATTCGTCAAGTATTTTAATCAACTAACGAAGCGTAAATTGATTTTTCATGAAATGGTATTGTTTAATTCTTAAGAAATTGAAACTTCAGTGAAACGATAATTATATTGTATTTTTATTTTTATATTCCTACTATTTATGATTTTTATCATATTTTTTTCTAAATTATGAAAATATAGCTTGGCTAAGATCGAAATGTTATAATGTTCAACCTAACATATCATACACATTTGTTACCAGTTAACTGTGAAACGTGTCAACGAATGATGCGTTTAAAAGTTGAAAAACATGATTAACCCGAATTCGCAAAATCATAAGTTATGTACCATCAACGATTCGCAACCCACTAACTTTAAGTTAGCACAAACATCAACGTAAATGAATAAGGCATACACGAGAATCGATGCCAAGATCGCGTAGCGTATAAATCTCTTCGCTCATTTACATACGTTGAGAAAAATAAAAGTCTAAAGAATGTACTTGTGAGGACGAGAACGTTACGTAAAAGTATCAAGAACATATGTTATGTGTATCCCTGATTTTATGTATCGTTACGTATCGTCTGACCAATTTAAAAAAAATTATATTTAACTCAATTCAACACAAAACAATTTCTCGTTCAACGTCTGTAAACGCTGGGACCAGACACGACAAACTACTTACGATAGAAAAAAAATCTTCGCGAACACGCTGTATCAAAAGAGAAGTTTCGAAATTTAAGGAATTTAAAGTTAAATTCGTGATACAATATGCGTCAAATTTTTAATCGAACAAATATTTCCGAGATAGTAAAAAAAAAAAGATTCGCACAATTTGTAAAAAGAAAAGTAGAGAGAAGGTTTTCGTAACGTTTTGCTAAATCAGATATCTTTAAATGCGTTTTATCGTTTGCTATAATCGGTCTTCTTGCCTATCTATGATAAAAAGAACGAAATATCTTCTATCAGCATTAATTACTTACTTCTCTAGGATGAAAAAAGAAATAAAATATCTTTTATCGGTAGTTTATATAATTTCTTTGAAAATCGCTGATCGCGGACAATAATTTTTTCAGGGGAAAGTTCAATTTTTTATTCGACTGCAATTCCATGTTCGCGAGATAACAGAACGATATGCCGTTAAAATTGCGACGTAAGCGGCGCTTTTCTTCGACGAGCTGCCGATCGAGCCGAGGTCGCGCGAAGTTCAATGGAAGATGCCAATCGGACGATACATTTCTCACGGAAACGTGACTGAACATCTGCCTACCGGCTTCCTTCCATTTTCTCTGGTACTATTCCGCTTCGTTAACAAGCCACTTCTGCGAACAACCGACGCGCAATTGCTGGATAACGTAACAGGGATTTCTACCCTTTAAGTCGATTGCAACTTGGACAATTATCGGCGAATACAGCGTTCGATTGTCCTCGATAATATAATAATAATTAGTCCTGATAATTAGTCACCGTCAGTTACGAAGACGAAAAAAGAAATTCAGAAAGAAGAAACGATATTAAATATGAATGTAGTATCGTGGAAAAAAGACCTGTGGTGGCACTCGATAACAATACCACTACTCGACGCTAACTAGCGTCGGACGACATCAGCGCAGTGGTTTGCGCCTTAAGTTACGAACGTTCGGAACCCGGGTTCGAATCCTGGCGACCGGAGTCTAATTTTTCTTCCGTGATACAAAAATGAGAAGAAAAGCGGCCGTACCCAGTAGCGACATCTAAAGCCTACGGCGCTTACGATACTACAATAAATTATGTCATAAATAGTTAAGGAGAGAGACGTGTTATAGGAGAATTGTATCGAACGGTGCATAGGTTCTTTCACGTTAAGTTTACAAAAATAAATAATAAAGATATACGAAGGTTGTTACGGTATCAACGTAACTCTGAAAGATCGATCTTAATAACGAAACAGGGATTTGTACCCTTAAAGTTCGAGGTTTTTAGAGCTTGGGTAAATATCGATTATCCTCAAGAATAATAATTAGTCCTGATAATTAGTCGCTGTCAATTACGAAGACGAAAAAAGAAATTTACAAAGAACAAACGATATTTATAAATTTATAAATGCCATAAACAGTAAGGAGAGACGATTCTTTCACGTTAAATTTAAAAAAATAAGTAATAAAGATATACGAAGGTTGTTACGATATCAACACGTAACTCTGAAAGATCGATGTTTCAAGGTTAATAGTAATTTTACTGGAATAAAAACACGATGATACCGAGAGCAGTGCAAGAATCGTAAATTGATTTAACCTTTGCTGAGACATCAGTGAAACTTATCGAGGCATAAGATTCTACTATAAATGGAACTATGTACGTACTTTCAAAATAACCGTCGCAGAGTCACGGTTCATTTATCCTCGAGATTTCTATTGCAATGTACTGTTCACATACCTATAGTTAATGTCCCTCGTTTGTCTTCTTATTATTACGTAAGACGCTAAGTACGGGCGTTAATATGTCCGGTCGTATAGGAAACATAAAAGAAGCTGCTGTAAATTTTATATTTGCAAAAAACGATAATAATGGCAAGGCCAGTCATTCGTAAGATTTTCAATGTGTATTTAGCGAAGCCACGAATCGAACATAATCTCTTAGTCGCGTGACTTGGTGGAGAATTGTAAAAAAGAAAGAAAGAAAAGTAAGCAACATCTCCAAAACTCTCTGTCAAGTCTTTAGTTTAGCAAAAAGATATCTCCGCATTCCTGCAACATCCGCAAGCGTGGAAAGGATGTACTTGTCATGACCGGCATACTTCAAATCCGATGGACTGACGATGGAGATAAAGATGTGGCGGCACTCGGTAACAATGTATATCGCTAAAGTTTTTTTTTTTTTTATTTATTTATTTAAATTTTACAATTTGCCCAGTAGGACATTTGGTAAAGTATTATGGCGGTTTACTAATATAACATGTGAGTGGCTACGCCCAGTGGGATACCATCATCGTGTTTGTTAGGTTATGTCCCTATCGCTAAAGTGCCTAATGAACCATCAACATCCCAACGGTTCTAGAAGAAAGAGCACGTGGCAACGGTGGTGGACGCCTAGCAAATGCATGGACGGTGGGGATGTGAGGGATGACAAAAGAAAGTAATCGGATCCGATCGAAAGTCAAATCATAAGAGTCTCAGTCTTAGAAAGTCACGCCTAGGGTTCGGAAGTGGATTGTAAAGTGGATTGTTGTTAGAAAAAAAATAAAGTTCCCTTTTTTTATTTTTCACCTCAAATTTCTTTTTTTTATTTTGTTATTTTACGTGACATACTCAACGACGGGGGTAATATTGGTGACCGTAAAGAAGTCATATTTGTTGTAAGAAAATGTGGAGATAAATTTGTTTTCTTCTATCAGAATTGTAAATTATTATCCGAATACATACGATACGTATAACAGTAAATAGAATATTAAATATACTCTGTTTCGTGTTTCGATCATTTCATGCACGTTCGTGTCAGTCGATTCCCTATTAAGCTAGAAAAATTTACCAAATGTCCAGCTTACTTACTTATAAATTATACTTATCTATAATAAGTATTAACTTATTATAAATAATCAGCCATGTCACTGCGCCACGCCAGAAAAATTACTGAAAATTCTCAACGCGAGAATTGATTGTAATTTTAATAAATAAATAAAAAAAAAATGTCCAGCTGGACAAATTGCAAAGTACAAATTAAATAATAAAAAAAAATTTGATTCCGTAGTCCCAAGATCGAGAAGCTTTACGTTCGATAAAAGGTCCTGCTCTTCGCATATTCGTCATTGGATTTCCAGTCATGACGAATAAATCTCGGTACCCGGGTATTCGGGTATTCCAATAGCAAGGACTTTACTATGATTAACTTATATTTTTTCAAATTTGAGCGTATTATAATCTGCGCTATTATTGTTCACCAAAGGGATGAAGGTTGTTAGCTTATTTTCTAAAAAAAGAATTTTATAAAACAAAGCAAGAATTTCTTTTTAGAATTAAAATATAGCGTAGAATTAAAATACTTCTTGCTCTGTTGTTCAAATCCATGCACTTTCAATCTTCAGCTGCCCATAGAAACAAATCGATCGAACAATTCTACGTAATTTTAATTTATCTGAAATATTTATTTAATTTACCTTTAATTAATTTATTTAAACTAGCGCGAATTTCCAACGATTTAGATTTGCAAATTTTAGCCAAGCAAACCAATCGAGACTTCAAACATAAAATTAAAATTTTTAATTAATTAAATTAAACATATAATTAAAATTCTTTAAATTGGAAAAAAACTGACGCTCGAACTATTAAAAAACAGAAAAAAATGTAGATCCAATAAAATAGTTAATATCCGTCCATAGAGTCGTGTAATATTCCATCACGAGGATTTTGCCACGGAACGAACGTTCGGCGTGGCGAAATGTGCCAATCGCAGGACTAACAATAAGTCGAGCGTGTGTCATTTATTGACTTCTTAAGTAATAACCGTGCGTGCTCGCGTGCGGATTGAGCTTCGTGGCCGAGGGGAGAAACGTTGAACCGCGAGAAATCAACAACACGCGTATACTTACTTATTCGCGCGCGCTAACAATAACAAAGTAATCTATCCGCCGATTTCTCGCGATGGTACACGTGAATCTCGAATCACGAGCTGGATGCAACTTGCAATTCGACTGTCATATTAATAAAAGGAAAAGAATACAGTTGACTCTTTTACAGCGACGAATAATCAATTATCGCGGGTATACTAACGATTATTCGGTATAACGATGCGACCAACTCGACGATGAAGATTGAACGATAGAATATCAGAAATGAATAAAGTAGATAATGAGCATATTAACACTTTACCGACCGCTGGCGGTTCAACAGCGTACGCACGTCCGACCGGCAGCTCAGGCGCAGATTTGGGCGGAGGTTTAGATTCTCTAATACCATTCTTTTCGTTCATCGCGAACGGTAAGTTTCTCAAATTGGTATAAAACTATGGGAGCTTACAAAGCAACGCAACTGACTCAACTGAGCAAGGTACCTTAGTACTAAATAACAAATTGCAGCTCGAATAATGAGAAAGATTGTCGGCAACAAAAAGCTGATTAATGGGCAATCAGTCGGTAAGCGTCGGCGACAAAAAACCGATTAATCTGTTATCGGTCGGTAAAGTGTTAAAAGAGAACATGGAAATTACGATAAATTATGGCATACACGCGTAGACTGCTTGTTTATAGTGTCTCTTTGATATAGAAGAGATAAGGAGAAGTTAAATGAGATTAGGTTTGATAGAACTGAGTACAAAGGAACACAGAGTGTAAAAATTGCGATGAAAACATCGTACGCGTTGTTTGTAAATATTTTTATAAGGAAGGGCTAATGATAGCTGAAAAAATTAGGTTTAGTAAAAATGAATAATAAATAAAAAGAAAAAATTATCATTTACCACGATACGAATACAAATTCGCTATGCTATAAACCGCTATTGTAAAGTATTATATTGCGCATGATGTGTTTCTACGAATCTACTAACAAAAAAAAGAGAAAAGTTTCTTTTCAATTTGAATAATTTTCTAAAGAATCTTCGTACTCGATTTCTTTCTACTCGTAAACTAAACAGCAAAGGATTCGTTTGTTTGCTCGAAACTGAAGAAATTAATTTTTTATGAGATATTCTCTATACGTATATATACGTATAATCGTGTATCTTTCTTGTAATATTAAAAATAAAAAGTTTGACGAAAGAAATCTCACAGAGCTTTGTTACTCGACTTATTAATTGGCTGGTAAACATGTTTATCTATCGAAATATTCGGCAAATAATAACTCACCTACGCATATTTCTATTAATAATTTTGTTTATGGAAAGATCAGTTGCAGGAATCCAGACAACAAATGAAACAAAAGAGGTCGTAAGAATTGATTTATCCGAAGAAAAATGGTATTCTTTTTACGAGATAGTTGCACGTCATTAGCATTCCTTAGCATAATTCGAAACAACTGTACGATCGCGAGAAGAAAGTTTTAATCGTCCGCGAAGCATTAACGTGCGATTAAGGCTTTGTCCGTCGGAACGACCCAATGATTAATTTCCATTCATACACATTAATGACACGATCAAATGATTGACGTACGTTATCTTCTTGGGGCGAACATAATTCTCGTTTAACCGGTTCATCGCTGGTTTCATGCTGGAAAACTTTCGTCGAGATAATAAATTGTAAACATAGTAACACGATCGACAGATACAATTCCGGACAAAGTGTTAGGTTAGAAACTAAATGACTGCGGATTTTGTCACTAGGTGGTATTGACAAAATCCGCAACCACTTAGTTTCCAACGCAATAGTACAAGAGTGCAAGACGATACGTAGGATAATATTCAACGACCAAAGGAATCTATTACGATAAAATGGGCTAATTTAATCTCAAAGTACCATTCGAAAGCTATACGATTTCTTGCTACATCGGTTGGTCGAAGTTCTAGAGAACAGAAGAGGCGTTTATAATCATCGTTAATTTCATATTAATTGCAACGTAAATTCTTTATTTTTCGGCTAAATATTCGTGTAATTCGTGTACAAATTCGTAATATTCGCCGCCAATGTGCTGTCGTTTCGCCTATGGAATCGATGTGTTTCCCCTGCATACAGCGAACGTTAGCGAGGACGATTTTATTTAATAATAAATTCCTTCTTTCTACGTCGTGAAATTTATGTGTCATTCGCTACGTTTAAAAAAACCTCAAATTGTCTCTGAGAAACTAACGATAGCATAAATGTGCTATCATTTTGCCCGGGTTTGTAGATAATTGGCATTTCCTTTTCCTTTCGAATGCCGCTGAATGTGCGTTATTGCGTGCACCCGTTTCTATCCTAATCGTTTTACGACGCGATAGATATCGATAAGTGAACGACAAAGTTTCACACATCCTTAACCGAATTACGGCATACGTCTGACAGAAATTTAGGCAAACTGTCAAATATATATATATAGTAGCATAAATAAATTTCATACGCATTCACGTACATATATATTTATATTATTTGTTGTAGCGAGGCTTAATGCGTGCTATAATGTTTGTTTACATAAACATATACACTTAATAGTATTTTATTTGCTTTGAATGTGATATATCTATATCTATTATATCTGTATCGTGGTGTTTACCGTATAATTTTTCTAACTTATATGCTAAGTCTCGGTTACTATATATATTTAATCTGATTATATAGAACACTCTGTTATATCTGTACCGTGGTGTTTACCGTATAAGTTGTCTAACTTATATGCTAAGTCTCGGTTACTATATATATTTAGTCTGATTATATAGAACACTCCTCCGCACATTTTATTTCTCACTTATAAATATTAATATTTGTCCAAGACACTAGGCGCGAAAGATGTAGCGCTAAAGATTATTTGCCATCGGAACGATAAGCTGACAAACAGTTACCAGTAAGATAAAATAGTTGACAAAGATTATTTGCCAGCAAATAAAGGGTTATTAAAAATAATCAACTCGTAGGATAAAAGATTGCAAAGATCGCTTACTGGTATAAAGAACACTGAAATTTATTATAAACTGGTGTGAACTTTTCTGACTTAAAAACGGGCTAAGCAACATAAACTAGAAACTAGCGAAAACCCGTTGATGCACACTAACTCTAAACTGTTCGAGATGAGGCTCTTATTGTTCTTTACACTTGCGTGTAAACAACAAACTTGTTGACGGACAAGAAACACGCCAATTCGTTGTTTATACATTTTGAGCTTGCAAGGCTGCTGATCGGTTTAATTGATACGGTTGGCAAAACTTCTTCTGCAAGTGACCACCTTCACGTTACAGCCACTCGAGGGTACGCCGAGCGACCCGTGAGGGTTCGCATGGTAATTAAAATCCCGCGGATTTTTCCCAGCGACTATAGCACGCGATAAACCCTTATGGAGTGCGCAACAGTACATACCGGTAAAAGGAGAGAAAACTCCTGGATCCCGGGTCATGACAGATAGCTACCAATGACGGAATTAAGTGTTTTATGGATTCATGAGGTTACTGATGCTCTTAGGTTTACAGATATAAACGTTTAACACTTTCGCTTCGAGCGCCGCTTATAGGCGGCATCCACGAGATGACCTATGGATACGAGCGCCGCATATAGGCGGCGACCACGCGACTACTCCTGAGTTTGGCACCCCATGTATTCGGCATTCAAATGACGTATATACAAGTGCCATCTGTAGTCAATAATATATTTTTTCGTTATCGGCAGAACATTTTCTGTTGATTTTATTGACATATTGGATTAATCACTTCTTAAAGTTACTCATTGTTGAAACAACGTCAAAACGTTTTACGCAATATATTTCGAACATCCAGACGATCGTATACTGTTTCATACTAAAAAATCTATTAAATCCATTGACAGTGAAACGATATTTTATATACGGTTCTTAAAAGAATTATTGTTATTTAAGACTTAGGGAAACGTATATACAGCAACCACGCACACTGTGCGTATTTCTGGCACCCGTTTCCGTTCAGTGACAGTACTTCGGCGGATTGGATTGCCGAAGTGAAAGGGTTAAAGCTGTGAATGAATAAAGAACAATGCTGAACAATAGGACGAGCGTAAGAAGAAATTCTAACTCGGTGTTTAAAATTTTGTATGTAATGAAACATGCAGAATATCCAAGCGTAACGATATTTATTTGGTATAAAGAGCTACTAGTATATATTTTTTGTAGCTGATATAGAAAATACAAGAAATCTTGAGTATAAGGAGATGATCGTTCCCTAAATCGTACAAATAGACACTTTCCAGAGCAATTGTGTGGTGGCACTCGGCAACAATGTATATCGCCGAAGCGAAGTGCCTAATGGGCCATCAATATCCCCACGATCCTTCCGCCGAATGTTCGAGAAGAAGGCGTACGTGGCAACGGTCGCGAAGGCCTAACAAACGCGTAGATAGTGGGGATATTGAGGGGCGACAAAAAGAAAAGAATCGAATCCGATCGACAGTTAAGTTTGAACCAGGAAGCGATAAAGTTGAGTTGTAATCGCGCAGCGAGATTGACTAGCGAAACAAAGAGCGATACGCGACGCGATCAAAAGAAGACTTGTTAATAAATATATTGTTGACCTAAACACCGAGTGATTATTTAACGCACTACATCCAATATCACCTCACATGTATTTGCATACGAAACGACCCAAGTCACACGGTAAATTGGGAAGGTTACTCTAAACGTAAAAATAAATCAAAGGAATAAGAAACTGTTATCGCAAGATAGTTATTTCGAGCTGTTTAAACGTCATATGTCATTTTTACTTTTGAACTCCATGTTTTTAAACGTCCATGCAGCCATCCAAGATTACGTTACATGAAATATTTTAAACGGTCGTGTCTCAGAGAAAAATTATTATATTCAAGTCGTTTATCCTGTTAAGGTATGGTGAGTGTAGGTCGTAATTACTGTCGTATTAGTTTGACACCTAAAACGATGGCCCTTTCTCGCTCGGCTGAATGACACCTGGTGTAATTGAGAGCTTCCTCGTTACGAAATTCTCGGCCTTGCACAAGGAAACGATTAGCGGTGTTCGAACATTTCGTTTGTTACGTTTCTCGTCTAAAGAGTCGCTTCCTTTTGCTCTTTTCAATCCCGAAAATTACCAAGTTTAAATAGACAAATGCAGGATTAGCGTAGGAGCGGCTACCTTGTATCGTTAAATTAATAGAAAATTCTGTGTATTGTCACTATATATATATTCGAAATTCAATTTCAATAAGAAGATAATTAGCCATGTTACTGCGCCACGCCAGAAAAATTATTGAAAATTCTCAACGCGAGAATTGATTGTAATTTTAATAAATATTAAAAAAAATAAAAAAAGTAAAAAAATAAGAAGATAATCAAATATGAAATTGAATTTCGAATTATTTTATAATTAGTGGAATTTTTAAAACGCTATGGCGTCATTTGTGCAATTAAATCAGAAAGCAATTTTGAAATTTTTTCTATTAGGTTTATTTACTTTTCTGTTCTCTAAGTTCGTTTGACGAAAGTTTCATATCCTTCGTCGCGAGTAATAATTTTGGAAACTTTCCCAGTTTTAATATTGCAAGCCTTCTCGGATAAGACTTGTCCAGTTTCGGAGATTAATATAAATTAAGTTACGCATAAAATATACATCTATATTCTATGAGATGTATAAATAAAAATATAAGATTTTATCTTGGTCGAAACAAAGCTGTATCAACTGTATACGTGCCAATTAATAAACACACTTGGATGACAACTAAGAGGATATTATTAATATTGATACGAGAGAAAAACGAACGTTTCACGTGTTATGATCGAACAAATAACCTCTTATCCGTCGATTGGATTAATTTAATTGCGTTGCTCTGTTCATTACGGTCTTACGATCATCCTTCGGATTAAAGCATAAATATCAGTGCAAGAACGATAAAAAGCTATGTTTAATCCTTGAAACGCAGTTTCGCTCGATCTCGTTCCTTATATTCGAGAACATTCGGAGAACACAAAATCGAAAAGTAAAGAGAAAAATGTCGTACTGCATAAACGAACTTATAATTACAAGTATGTGCTGATAAGTTTACTATGTATTTGACGAGCTCGCGAAGAAGATAATATCGATAAGCGTTATCTGCAATTTCATAATGTTAAGACAGTTACATGTACGATGAAAGGAATAGTTACGATCAAAGTGTCATACGAGAGAAAACAGCTAGATATCAACGACATAAAACCATATACATATTAACTGAGATTTTGACAGATAGCAATTGGCAACTAATCGAAGATTCGACCGGACGTATCACGAGATAACGACGTGCTCGCGCGATAGTCGAGACGTATCGCTTTTTACGTGCTACTCTGTTGCACAATTCGCGAAAGTGGATCACATTCATTGTCTGATATTATACTCACGCAATACCACAGTTACGTTCTATTCGTTGGCTAAAAAGCATACTAATTCATCGAAAAATATAGGTTCCAAACGCAAGCGAACGAGTCGCGTTGTTAGGTTAGGAAGCAGCCGAATGCGAGTCGAATATCGCAAGTGTGTTTCTTTTAAAAATAAAATAAATAAAGAATACGAGAAATACAATGCACACAAGCTTGATATTTCTTTAATGGATCGTTTGATGAAGTATGTCAATTTTTCTATTAAAACTTAATTTAAGCATAGAGTTGTCTGAAGTTGTCTTCAAGAATCTACGAATGACAGAATCTGTAATTTCAACGTTGAGATAAAGCGATAGAGACTCTGCAAATGACAAAATCTTCAATTTGAGAAAACTCTGGGAACAACGAAACTTTAATCGAAGAGTCTATCTACCATTGAACTTTGTTTTTCCAAATTCCAAATCTCGTGGAAAGTTTAACGAAATTATTTGTTCTTAACGAATCGTTCGTTCTAAATTACGTCGAATCGATGTTATTCTGTAGAGTTTAACTTACGATAGAACGTTTCAGCCAGCGCGTCTCGTTGAACTCGATTCGATACATGTTTACTGCAGGTACGACTCGCGAACAATCTAAATTGCAATAGCCAATTAACGTTTATCGCTCCTCGATGAGTCGAACAAATGCAACGATACAGATACAAGGAAACGTGCATGCAACGATTTGCATTTAAACAAGGACAACGGCGTATCAACGATTCGACGGTGGCGACGAAAAGGTGTTACGCAAGGTAAACACTTTACGATCGATCTTCTCGAAGATCGAATCTCTCGTTATTCCTCGCTGCAATTTCAGACGTGACTTTGCCTTCTTAACGTTTCGGCATTGAGTTTCCATCGTGGAGTACCGTGTTTTTTTTTGCGAAATATTATTCGGATTTCTTAAGAGAAATAAAAGCGAAATACTTGGCCAAGTCGTCGTTCATAGTTCGTTCAGTGCCACCTTGAAATTTACACGAGGTCAATGATGTCACGTGTAAAAATATGATACTAGTAGCACGTAGTGACTCACGGAAATATTTGAACACCCACCATGAACAACTTATATGGATGAACACAATAACGTATGTTTTACGTCAAATTATTTACAAACTTCGCTCGAGTATCGCGAATACGATTGTATCGCTATCAGGAAAATACGCACACCAATAAGAACTTTCTCCTAATTTTATCTTCTAACTTTGGTATTATTATGTTAAGATATGCGAAAAGTTTCTTCCGTTCATCATAAGATGATGAACAACAATTTGTTTTATATTATTTTATTGAATTGGGTATGATCCATTTCGTTATACAGGGTGGTACAAGCGGAAAGGGGGTGTACAAGCGGAAAGTGGGTGATTCTACGCGAAAAAGAAGTCGAAAATATAGAATAAAAATTTTTTTTTTAATTTTTCCATTGAGACAACGATCTACAGTGAGATTCGTTATAACGAGACGCGAAAGTGCACGCGTACCGAGCGACAATTCAAAGTCGATTTTCTCGAAAACAAAGCCTCGAACGAAAAATTTGTATTCTATATTTTCGACTTCTTTTTACGCGTAGAATCACCCCCTTTCCGCTTGTACCACCAGTTACCAACCACCCTGTATTTCTATTATTATATTCGTGCATAACTCAATAAACTAATATGGGATAGTGTGACATCGGGGAAGGACGTGGAGCGAGGGGTTGTATTTTCGACCAATCGCGGGGAGGCGCAATCGCGAGGAAACACGTCGACGGGAGTCGTGAAGTCCCGTTACGATTACAATAACCGACACCACGAGTTTGTCACGTAAACTTAAGGGTTGGTCGATGAAATGAAATAGCTGAGTCGTAACACAACTATTAACTTTGTTTTAATTAAACTTTATTATGAATTCAGCAATCACAATGTAACACGCACTGAATTAACATAAATCACAATTCACTCCAACCACGTTATGTAAGATTTAGTTACAACGATACGTTAAGTACGCGACTGTTACAAGGGTAGAGACCGGTAAAGATACGTCGACTATTCCAAGGATACGGAATAAGTGAAGTTTTACCAACGATACTGTGTCTGAGGAAGGCTAGGGATGGGTGTGTCCAAGGACACGGGACTATCGGATTTGTCGATGGCAATTTTGGTTAGGGAAGCGAGGACAGTAGACACCTCTTCCGATTGGATAATAAGAAGGTTGGTGGACCAGAAAGGGTTTTAGCCGCCCTCGAGAGAAAGTTGCTAACGGAACATACCAGATGTGAAGGAAACCAACTTTCTAAGCTAACACTTGGTAGACAATAAACGTGAAGGGACAATCAATTCATTACAATCAATTCTCGCGTTGAGAATGAGTTTCAGTTTGAATACATAAAAAACAAAATAAAATTCGTTATATTATTCTTTTAGTTATCGTTGCAAAACTCGTTACATCATCGCGGAAAAAGATATAACGCGAAGTAGAAATTTGAAAATAAAATTGCAAAACCAGTCGGTTTCACTGGTATGGTAGTTCTAGTGTTAAAAACCTACAATTGGGTCGAAAATGACGGAAAGAACACGGCGAGACTGAATTACAAGGCGGAGCAAATAGAGAAGAATAAAAGGAGCAGGAAGAGATGAGAATAATCGCGACGAAACTTAAACAGAGGCTGCCAATTATAAATTAGTGGCCCTATTCTTCGATTCGTAGCGGCGTATCTGGCTGATTAGAATGGCAAAAGGGCACATGAATTACGCTCTTAAAGCAATTACCTTTTTAACACGGTTATTGACAGGATTAGGACGCTGGGTGCAATTACGATCACCGTGGATGCGAATCGTCATCAGTCTCTCTGATTCGATCG
The DNA here is from genome assembly GCF_000188095.3 of Bombus impatiens. Classification (NCBI taxonomy): domain Eukaryota; kingdom Metazoa; phylum Arthropoda; class Insecta; order Hymenoptera; family Apidae; genus Bombus; species Bombus impatiens. The sequence goes on along the minus strand of NT_177180.1, from coordinate 276,170 downwards.
TTTCTCAGAACGATTTATACAATTAGCTTTTAAATTGAATAAATCGTAAAGCTGTTTAAAAGCAAGTCATACGATACGGCAACGACTCGTTCTATCCGATGGTACAATCGTAACGTACCTTTTAACGTTATTTAACGAAAGAAGTGGTGTAACTTTCTCGTAATGCAACGATTATCCAACGATTGTTATTTGGCACGTAATCTCACGGTAAAGCCTTTTATTGCTCGACAAACGTATCGTCAAGCGAGAGTAAGAAAAACGATATTTAATCTACAAAATTAAATGTATAAAAAAATGCAAAATTCGTATACATTTCTTGTTTAGACGCTGTAGACAACCACCTGTAGGTATTTTGCATCTAAATATACCGTACGCAGACAATTGTATATTTGAAAAAATTCAAATTCGAACATGGTATCTCACTGGGAGTAGCCATCCACATGTTACTTACCAATTTTTTTTTTTTATTATTTATTTATTTACATTTTACAATTTGTCCAGTAGGACATTTGGTAAAATATTATAGCTTAGTGATATAACAATGTAGCATGTGGATGGCTACCCCCAGTGAGATACCATCTTCGAAGTACTTACCAATTAAGTTAGAAAAATTTACCAAATGTCCAGCTGAACAAATTGTAAAGTTTAAATTAAATAATAAAAAGAAAAAATATTTGAAAATTATCTTCGTCAGAAATATCGTTGCATGTTTTCCTAGTAATTCCTAGCAAGGACTCAGTCAGATACCTGGGCATAACCCTGGACAGGAGACTAACATGGAGAAACCACATTTCAGATAAAACGAAGCAACTAAAGGACAAACTAAAAAAATTCTATTGGCTCACGGGCCGAACTAAACATACGGAATAAAATTACCCTCTACAAGACCGTAATAAAACCTGTGTCTGGACCTACGGAATCCAACTATGGGGAACAGCAAGTGACTCCAACATTGAAATACTTCAACGCTTCCAATCGAAAACGCTAAGATCCTTAAAACGCGCCATCGTACGTTAGAAACGAGGACATTCGGGAAGACCTGGGAATACCAACGGTCAAGGAGGAGATTAGCAGATGTGCAAGAAGGTACAGGGAAAGAATAGCAACGCACCTGAAAACGGTCAGCGGAAACGGTCAGCGGAACAAACATAAAAAGAAGACTAAAAAGGAAACACCCAATAGATCTCACAAAGGACACAACCTGACATACAAACACTCACCACGCTAAAGAAATAAATCAATCAAATTGGAAGATGGTATCCCACTGGGAGTAGCCATCCACATGCTATATTGCTAGCTATAGTGCTATATCACTAAGCTATAATATTTTACCAAATGTCCTACTGGACAAATTATAAAATGGAAATAAATTTTTCTTTTTTATTATTATTTATTTATTTACATTTTACAATTTGTGCAGTAGGATATTTGGTAAAATATTATAGCTTAGTGATATAGCAATATAGCATGTGGATGACTACCCCCAGTGGGATACCATCTTCGAAAAATGGAAATAAATAAATAAAAAATTTTGTGTTTAAAAAAAAAAGATCCTTAATAGATGCACCTTGGTATGTTACCAACGAAAGTCACGAAACCCACAGTCAAAGAGGAAACAGCAAAATATAGCGACAGATATAGCAAAATTCTCAACGCGAGAATTGATTGTAATTTTAATAAATAAATAAAAAAAAAAGATATAGTAAAAGAGTCAACAAACACCGAAAACCCCTAATCACTGGACTACTCGATACCTCGGACCAGATCCGCAGGCTGAAGAGACACTAGCCGCTAGACCTAAACGCTAGATTCAATTAGTTATTTAAATTAAGTAATGTTTACTTATTTATAATGCTTACTTACAAATTATACTTATGTATAATAAGTATTAACTCGTTATAAATAATTAACCATGTCACTGTGCCAAGCCAGAAAAATTACTGAAAATTCTCAATGCGAGAATCAATTGTAAATTTTAATAAAAAAAAAAAAAATGTTTTCCTAGTAATTATACGAAATTACAGACTCGTCCACTTTAATGGATTTAATCATTTGAATTTTCCTAATAGAAACGATACAAAAATATCAAAAAATCACGTACGACTCGCGGATAATTTTTTAATCGTCCTTCTACAGCTACATGTTCCTATAAGGATACGCAAGCAGAAGCGAACGTTCGTCGAACATCATCCGCAATGATAAAGAAAAAAGAAAGATTGCTAGAAATAGCAAAGCTAAGAGAAAAAGAAGCGACGAGTTTATTTTAAATTCACCTTCGCTGACATAATCCGTTACACGGTACGAATACAAAATGTTGCCTTCGAACAATTCGAGCCGTATATGTCTGAAATGCGAGTATAAATGACCCCCGACCTATAAAAATAACCAACGTCAGGTACGCATTTCTTGCATCGAATTTCGCGGTCGCGAAGATACGCGCGGACACAGGTTCGATAACGTGGCGCCTCGTCAAACTCGAGAAATTCGCGTATGCACGGTGTTACCGCATGCAACCAGGAAGAAACACATCGTCCGAGCCAGAACATCGCCTCTGGCTAGAATTAGCCTTCCTATTGGCCCGACTTTGATCCGTTCTTGCTCTTGATACACTCCCAATAAATGTTTTTAATTAACATTTCGTTGGGTGCTGAAATCATCCGAATTACATTATATTTAACTCTGTATTGCATACAATTTCTACATTTTCTATTATTAACTCGTTAAAATTAAGTTAGCAAATTAACTTTCATTCACTTTGAATTTGCAATTACGATTATTTTAATTACGGTTATTTTAACTGCGGAATTATCAACGGGTAAGCTTCTTTCTCCGAACGTTGAACAAGTAAACGAACGTAGATTCTTTAAACTATTAATTCGTTATTCTGCGTGTTTTCTATTCGATCGTTTGACGCAGATTTAGTGGCACAGTGTCTGTGAATATTCAATCTTATATCGTTATCCTTCGCTGAAAATTGTCTACTACGTTCGTTGCTATTTTATCCTGATAAATTGTATTTTGTAGGAATCGGTTTGTCTTTTTTGTAAATCCTCGGTATAAATCTACCTGTTGTTACGTTTAATTGCGATAGAACTACATTTTAAGTATTTCGAACGTTTCTTGCAACAGAAAGCAAGGGAATTTCAGAGCCGAGAATAACGCGTCGTGTACTCATTTAGAAAATCGTGTTATTTTCGGATCAAAAGCAGCGCTGCGTATACGAGATACGTCGTCTATGAAACATATAATATTGTTAGTATGTTTACACTGATCAGTGACGAGCACGAGTATGCATAACATTCGGCAATTTAAAATCGCGTTTTAAAATCGTTCGCCAGATAACGAAGGAGAAGTCGAACGATAACGTTTGCAACTTTTCAACAACGAAAACCACGTTCTACCATCTCGTATCGAAAATATTTTACTCGACGTTGTACGATAAGTTTCGTCCAAGACGAATCCAGACACTTTGTTGTCAGATGTTTTTTCTTTATTATTCATTTATTTACATTTTACAATTTGTCCAGTAGGACATTTGGTAGAATATTATAGCTTAGTGATCGTTGTCAGATGTAACGAAGAATATTTAATAATCAAAATGTAAATAGATCTTAAGAGATACTAAAGAAAGTAAACTTAAAAAGTTTAGGTTTATCGTGGGTCCCTGGGGATAATTGAGGGTGCGCGATGGCCTCTGATAAAATTGACGTTACAAAATATTCGACAAATTGCGTTGGACAAATGTCCTACTGGACAAATTGTAAAATGTAAATAAATAAATAAAAAAAAAAAAAAAAAAATTGCGTTGCGGATATGTCTCAACGCGATACGCAACAGAAAAAATATACTTCTACGTAAATCTTGCTGTCTGCTGCTGGAAAAATCTAACAAGGTTGATTCGCAGAATCGTTAATCACTGATAATAAAAGATTCTTTCTATTTGCAGACATCCATCATTATCTGTGATAATCTGAGTATCTGTGATCGCGAATCTTATTGTTTATTAGAAATTGATCAACCACAACCACACGTGTGCGTATCGTATCGTCTAAAATATTAAAAGAATAATTAATTTCAAAGGTTCCTTAACATTAACGTTAATCGCTTGTATTTGATAAGATCTAACGATAAGTACAAGAGAACAAGGACTCCTGATCGTTTCAGATTATGGAAATATATCGATCGGAAACGCTTGAAACGTGCAATCTTACTAATCTAACGAAAAAGGAATCCAAAAGATAATTGTCAAAGTGCGTGTAAAAAGTAATTTCAAAATGTGTAATTAAAGCCCACTGTTTACTAGAAGAGATTGATCAACCACAACCACACGTGTACGTATTATATCGTCTAAAATATTAAAAGAATAATTCATTTCAAAGATTCCTTAACATTAACGTTAATCGCTTGTATTTGACAAGATCTAACGATAAGTACAACAGAACAAGGGCTCCTGATCGTTTCAGATTATGGAAATATATCGATCGGAAACGCTTGAAACGTGCAACCTTGCTACTCTGTCGAATGTAAATCTAACGAAAAAGGAATCCAAAAGATAATTGTCAAAGTGCGTGTAAAAAGTAATTTCAAAATGTGTAATTAAAGCCCACTGTTTACTAGAAGAGATTGATCAACCACAACCACACGCGTACGTATTATATCGTCTAATATATTAAATATTAAAAGATCAGTACGACGAGCAGCTTAACGAATGTGGATAGTAAATTCAGATATTGAATTTATCGTTGCACGATGAAATTTGAATGGAGTAAGATAGAGATCGATAGGAAAATTGTTAAGCTACTTTGGAAATAACGTTGGAATAAACAAGATTTTTAAGTAATCAGTCAGATGCTAATCTTGTCGAATCGGAAGAGTTTTCTTTTTGAGAGCAACGTTACTGCCGTCGATGGTAACGTGAAACATCTGTATTGAATCATCTCAGTCGGAGATATATTAAGTAGCTTAACAAAAACGAATCGGAGAAATATCGTTAGAATATCGAAATTCATTTATTAATTACATTTGGTAATTACGTTTAAAATCAACGACAATGAAACGAACTTTTTTATCTTGTACGTATCATCACTAAATCTAAATTCAATTAAAGAGCAACGAAATTTATCGATCGCGTTCAATCGTCGTATCTAAATCCAACGAAAGAGAAAGACAATTTATTTGTTATTCTCGATTCTTTAATTACGAATTTGTTAAATCGAATCGTTAAATCTAAATCCAACGGAATCCAGCGAATATCTGTAAATACATCTGAGAAAAAGAAATAACAAAGCAAATTCGGATCTCGTCGATACGAACAACTTGCTTTTCCCCTTCGAAGTAACGTAACGCACTTTCCATCGTCGACGCCAAACACTCGCAGAACGAACACAGTATCTTAAGTTCTTCGAAAGGAAACAGGAAAGCAGCGAGAAACACTGGTTCACCGCGTTTCAGCATTGACCGACCCAGTTACTCGACACAGCTATTCCATTAAAACACGCTTTCCAACCAATGCAAAATCCTCATTTTCACTGATTCCTCCATATACGTTTTTATCGGCGACGAACCGAACCGATTACATCATTGCCTGGTCGAATCGACTGTGATGGGAATTCGAGAACGAAGATCAGAGGAAATTTCCTTTACTGTGCCAACGAGGATAGGAAAACGAACAAACAGCAACGAATAGCGGACTCTGAACTACGAAATAACAAACAAATCAAGGGAACTTAATCGGAACTTAATTTCGTGAACGTAATTGGAAAAATTGTTGGGTCGATGTTTGATTTAGTTTAATGAAAGTTTAGTCGACCACGTTGTCGATCTATTTTTAACGTTATAGTTAAAATATACGTGGAACTTTAGTTTGGCGAATGCAGTTGGAGAAATTGACGAGTGTTCGATAAGTGCGAAGATTCCCTCGACGGTATAAATCGTCTTTAGTATCATAGTTTTTTTTTTTTTTTTTATTTATTTATTTGTTAAAATTACAATCAATTCTCGCGTAGTATCATAGTTAAAGATAGAATTTTCTATATCAGTTTCGATGCAAATGTTTCGCTTTACATTTGACGTTTTGAATTTTAAAGTAAATTTATGTTCAGCCAACTTATCGAAAACGTGGAATTACAGAACGGGCAATCTTTGAGATTTCGTTTAAGATATTCGAGTACCTTGAGAATTAAGAGAATACAATTTTGTCAACATAGCTGGTAGTAGTAGTTTCGTAACTCGAATGCTCTATTGATAAATATTAATTAGATTATCGATATTATAAACAGGAAATTATCGTAAATTTCAGTTCCAGGTACTTAGAAAATAAATATAGAATAAATACTCGCGATTGTATTTGACAGTACCACTTACGTTTTTCGAAATACTTATACGATATAAGAGTTATTGTCTTTTTCAAGTGTGAATTAAATGCTCGAAATACTTCCGTGTCAGATACAAATCTACGAGTATATGTAATACGTATATTCGATACCATCTACAGTTATAGGTAACACATTTAAGTAATAATATAATAAGTAGTGAACACATACTTGACGAGTATTATAGTACTATCAACATATTTTATATGACAAAACGTAGTTCGAGCAAAATAATTTTCTCGATAATTTTCATCATTATCGCGTAATGGTCCTTCAAAAATATTACAACGACATTGTCCTCTGACTCGACGCTGAAGCAACATGAGAAAGAAAGGTAAAAGTATTAGAAATTCAAGACTACTGTTACTAATCCGCGATTAAATATTCTAACGAAGCTTTTCAACGTTCCCTTAGTACTCTTAAAGTTTCCTTTTCTCTCAATTACCAAAAAGATGCAGATGCCTTTGGCAAAATTAATGTTAATTTTTATTCGGACCAAAATATCATTATACATATATATATATAATTGTAATTAAAATTGTATGTTGAAAATGTGATGGGAATATATATATATATTTTATATATTATATTACATTATATTATATTTTTATATATATATTCCCATCTCATTTTCAACATACAATTTTTATTACAATTATATATATATATATAATGATATTTTGGTCCAAATAAATTATATTTTTATATATTATATTATATTATATTCCCATCTCATTTTCAACATACAATTTTTACTACAATTATTTCTATATGTAGCATTTCTATGTACACAGTCAGAATAATATCACGTTTAATTATTTATTACCGAACACTGGCGCATACATAGTTGGGTTATCGCACGGTTTTCAATATTTTCATATGCAAAACAGAATGACACTTTAAAATGAAAGTGTAAGTATCTGGCTGCTTTCACGAACGATTCTCGAGTATATCCCTAATCAAATTACAGGTCGAGATTGAAGGATGATTAACGCGTAGCTTATTACTCTCGTGATAAAGATCTATTTCTGATAAGTATACCAAGAGTCAATTTGATAAGAGAATTCGCGAAAGATGATCGTGGCCGTCGAGGAAAATTACAGATTTCTTACTTTTTGCCTCGATCGAGGTCGAGACTGTTCTTGCAAAGTTGTTATTGAACATCCGTGGACGTTGACCATCGCAACAATCCCAGCCTAACAAGGAACCGATAAGAAATTAGGCTAGCACCTCTGATCTCTTTATCTAATTGATTCGTTGCTCGTCCGTTTCGTCACGATTATTTCAGCAGACGTTTTACTGAATCCTACGCGTTATCTCGATAGATCATGCGGAATATCAGACACAGAAGGTAACAGGAAGTCATTATTAAAGAGCCTTGAATCGTTAATACGACGATAAGTAAAAAGAAGAAATTTTTCCACGTTGCAAAACGAGTCGCAAGGACAAATTTTGCGGTTTGTTAAACGCACGGCTCGCGAAATATTTGAAACGTTAACTTTGCTACTTCTTTCCGTAGAATCTATTTGCATCCTTCGGTTTCGTTCGCGCATACATGAATTTACCCTCTTAATTATTCGTTTATGCATTATGCATTAGTTCAGATTATGAATTAGTTTGGAAAATTACGAAGTAGAGACGTTAGTAAACGACTGTAAATTTTTTCCAAATTTTTCGGTGACCGAAGCATTGCGACTATTGAAGATAAACGAAATAGACTGGAAGGTACCATGGTATGACGCGTAGCGTGAAAATGAAATATTACCAAGAGTTAAGACTGAAACACAAATATTCGTAGCTTTCGACACACCTAATTGTCGATTACCAACCAAATAAAGCAGCGAGTTATCAAACCAGTGCTAAAATACACGATATTCTACGATAAGAATAAAGTTCCAAGGACAATCTGAAATTTTACGTACACGAACAGTTTGTTATTTAATTGAGCAACTTTTCAAATATCCAGATAAGCAGAACATCAATTATACGAAGAAGAGAAGCAACGTAGAGAAACGAGAACGAGCGATAAACTTAATTCCTGAAACGACGAATTGCTGTTCGGAGATTTAGAACACGCAGCCTTGATAATAACGCGAATAGCGTGGAATATTCGTGTGAATAAACAGAAGGACAAGTCGCTATCTAAAATTATGGGAAAATATAATAAAATTCAACGACCTTGTTCAGTTTCCGTTCATATATCGATACGACTTTCTTATAAGCAGGATCATTGACTGAAATCCTACGTGCTCGTTATTATACTTGTTATCCTTGGACGTGTTTGTATAGGAAACTTGCATTCTTTTCCATCCATTCAAAAAGTATGCAAAGTTGCTGCGGCGCAATACAAAGCACGTTTCTCGCACGTGTCGCGATACATCAGCCAAGATTGCACAAATGTCAAATTAACTATCGATATTTCTCATCAGACGCTTCTTTTGTCCATTAATTTCATAGAACGAGAAAAACAAAAGAGATACGAGAATAATCGAGCGTATCTTAAACAAGAATGCAAATTCTACATGGTTCCTCTCGCGAGTTAAACGAAACAACTGTAATGGTTCTTGTTCGATTAACGCGATATTTAATGTAACACCCGTGCATTAAATTTCGTATAAATTGTATTTGTTCGTGTTCCTACGAGCAAATCGAATTAACGTTTCAAGAATGAGATTAAAATACGAAAAAGAAAGAAACTAGGTATTAAATGTTATTTTTAATTTTATTGGGTAATCCAACGAATCGATAGTCGATATGGATAATTGCCAAACGTTAACAATGGACCATCGACGATAATGACAGAGGCAGAATGGCTTCGTAACGTAGTAGGATAAACACGAAGCGCAACGTGTTAATGATCTTAACTCGCGGAGTTTGCAAGATATTATAGCGAACAATAGAAATTTGCATATTTCTATCATTATTGGTCGTAGTAATGATCGTGGTAATAGTCGTGATACATGATAGTATCACTAATAGCAGTAGGTATTGATTTATGTATAGGAATTATTTCTAAAGTTAAGAAACATTTCCATAAAAATGTTATATCTAGATGCGACTATCAAAGATACTGCATAGAGATACTTTCGGTAGAATCAACATTAACTTTTATTCGGATAAAAACACGATCATATTTTTCTACGTATTTTCATTTGTCAAACGAATTAATAGAAATCAATTGTAGATTTAAAATGACAAATAATTGGAAAAAGTTTAGCAGAGTAATTTTTGTACACAGACCGGACGAAACTAACTGAAATAAACGGATAGAATTATGAACGCGAACAAGATAGGAGAAAGAAAAGTAAAGATCTGTGCTTCGTCGAAAATCCGAGTATCTGGTGACAGCATTGCTCTCGAGTATGTCTGAAAATTCAAAAATGCTTGATGCAATTTACACCTTGTTAAGATAGCTGTACATAATCCTCGAAAAACGTTATCTGTACAAGATACAACTTGCATTAAAGTAGAATCTTGACACGCGGAATCGATATGGTAGCTACGTCTCGAAATTAAATAACAGTAACAGATATCGCGTTTATCTTAATTACCGTATAACTGCATCCTTGTCCAGGTAAGGTAGCAACAGTAATAAAAGCTTGAGAAAAAGATAATCGATAATCTTGAATGAAAATATCAATAAAATCGTTCATATACCATTGCGAGTATCGCATAATTCGTATAAGAAAACCTGTCACGAGATCGTCACGGTTCTACTGTCAAGAGAGAAGCTTCGACTTATCGTTATCTAACGATAATTTCGCTTCTTTGAATATCGATAGTCGTGGATCAAATCTATTAGGTTGGCAACTAAGCGGTTGCGGATTTTGTCATTGCCACCTATTGGGTTGGCAACTAAGTGATTGCAGATTTTGTCAATAGGCGGTAATGACAAAATCTGCAATCTCTTTGTTACCAACCTAATAACAGAAGTGAATTCTGGATCGGCAACGATACAATTAAAAGTTGTACGATTGTCGAGGCAAGAACGAATGGAAAATGTATTATAGACCGAAATGTGTTAAAATACGTTGCTTTTCTCTTAAGATGATCAAATTTGAAAATTCTCTAGACACGCTTCCATTCGGTCGATAGTTCATACGAATTTGTGCCTTTACGAACGCATCTAGAGAAACAGAACCTAAACAAAGAATATTAGAATCGGTTAATCGTAATATCGCGCTTGTCGAGTAGCGTAATTTTGTTCGTTAGTCGTTGATTAATACATGCTGATAAATAACTTACTTTCACAATCAAAATCGACAAGTTCGAGACATGTTACTCTTCGAACGAGACGATATAGACTGTAGAGAATCGTAAATGCGGAATGTAAACATAAATTATATTTATGAATGATGGTGGCAGTGATGCAAACAGTCAACATCAACAGAGCCGACTCATAACTTCGCCGACTGTCACTCGAGATATTTCACACGACTCGTGTGTGTAATTTAACCAAATTAAATGCACGCCTGTGTATTCAAATATGTACAAAAGCATCGAACAAAACCAACTTCGTACGTGGAATAAACATAAAACGACTTGCAAGTGTACAAAGAAAAGCGCGTCTCCTTCGCTCGTTTATACACGTTCGTTCTATGATTTTCGCAGTTAGTTTTAATTCATCGATGCCATTCGAACCTACGCGTTTCTACGATACTACCGAGACCTTCGCAGAATTATAATTAACTGCTCGAATAAATGTATCGGAACGTACGGTGAGAACGAAATCTTAAAGAGTAATAACTGAGACGAAATTAACCGTGATATTATACCAGTAAAATATCTCATTGACTTTCGATTTTCACTATTTCCCGAAGATAACAGCTCTTTCGTATTTATACTTCTTCGCTACTTTTTGATACGGAAAGTTGAAAATATTCGGTAAGAAATTGTTCAACGTGAACAGAAATGTATAGCTATAGATAAATGTCCATAATTTCGTTTTTTATTAGGTACAGTTCTTTCGCGATGTAACTACTCTTGTTGAAAGACGTTGAAACGTATGGGAAGAGGAATGGAAGATTTTTCCAGAAAAAACCGAACGTGGACGAGAGTTGTTTTTCTTACGAATCCTTCGATTAAAATACTTTGTATCCTCGTGTGACAATTAAATTTATTTTAAAATATTTTTCGTAGATCGATACTATTTGAACAGCGAAGTACAAGCGTCTGATCGCAGCGAGCGTGAAATCTACGAGTCAGAATCGATCCATTGTTCCGCGGAGTTACGATCGACACTCGTTCAGGGTTAAAGAACATAGATTTTCAACTGTCAGTGTTCGTCGTACTTTGTAAAACGATTTTGTAAAATTCGATTTTCGTCGAATATTCTTTCAAAGAATCGTGCCCCAATTTTTCTTAGCTAACGTTCGATCATCTTTCACACGGTGAAAAGTGCACCTAAGTTACGTAAATAATATCGACAAAAAGCGACAATTTATCGGTGCAATCGCGTCGTCCCCATCACAAGTCGGTTAATTTAAAACCTTCTCTAAATCAAACCGAGCAAGTAGCCCAGCCGACGCTATTCACCTCGACTGATCTCCTTAACGAACGTTGTTCAAACGAAAGATAATTTAATCACTCTTTTTAAGATCGATTTGTGCTCCACTAAAATCGATTGAAACATCCGTGCTCTCTATGAAGGACACTGTTTGTTATCGACCACGAAAAGGACGTCTTATTTGTTCAAACTAACGTGTTATATAAAATTAGTTTGTCGCGAAGGTTTCTTTCGTTTCACGGGGAAATAATGGATGCGCAACGTTGTTTGTTTTATATCGTTTTATCGAATCACGTACGATCCATTTTGTAGTAATGGAACAAAATAATAATAGAACGACCCAATATACACAGTATGGTTAAACTGCAGATGTTGCATTTATGAGGAATTTAATTTCATTCGCAGGAATATGAATTCGCGCAAACCTAACCTAAAACAAATGTTGTATCGATAAGTTAGTTATTCGCAGGATTTCAAAAAGTCAAAGAACTGCGTTGGAACGTTTTACCGTATTGCGAGTAGTTCGGAAGAATTGCGTTGAGACGTTTTATCGGAGGGATTTATGAAGCATCGTAAACTTATAGTAAACTTAAGCTTCTCGTAAATAAAGTTTCGACAAACCACGAATATACAGAAAACGTTAAAAAGGTAAAGCTCGACACACAGAGACGAGTAAAGCTTCTTAGGAAATCTTATCTGAACCTTAACCACAACGTCGTTATCAAATAAATAACAATAATACCATTTCGCGATTTAAGTCAATTTAAGCCAATTCAAATTGCCCTCTAATCGCAAAAGAGATCCTGCGATTATACCCAACTAATCCAGTTTTAATACTCTCTATAAAAGGACACCGAATTTCATTTCTTGATGGTTCATCTTTGTCAGTTGTTTTACAAAAATCTAGTATAACGATACTACATAAATACGTATATGTAGACTGGCAGTCGTACGTCATATCAGGACATCTACCGATATTTAATACAAATTCAATGCTTTTCGCTGATTTTATCTCCGAATTATTTTATTAAAGATCTGTTACTTCGTATTAAAATACAAAGTCATACTGTACTCGTCTGCTGCGTTAAAACGTAACATACTAAATAAGGTGAAATTTGCTGGAATAAATTAAGCAGCACTTGCACAATCGAATCGATACGAAATTTTACAGGACATTATCGACAAAAACATCCTCGTATGACGTCAACAACTCGGATGGCAAATTAATCGAAGTTCAACGAGAAATTATAAAATTCGTAGAAGAAACTCTATAACCTACGCCTTGTGAACTTGTCAATTTGCTATTATTACTTCTTACGTTATTGTACGAGGAAGATTTTCAGAAGGAATTAATAAACTCATAAAAAAGGAATCTACGATCTACAACCGGAAACTTGTACCGATAACTATTGAAACTCGATTCACTAATATTGCTACTTGACAAACTATCATCACGCTAGAGTGATTTTACCTCAGTCGACTAAAAGCTACGTTAAATAACATTAAATAACAACAACAAAAAAAGGTAGCAATAACATACGATAAATAATATACGAAATAAGAAAAATTAAAGCTATACAAACTTACGAAAGATCTATGACCTACTACTCGCAACTTGTCAAATTCTATCAGTTGATCGATTATCGTAGAAGAGAATTTAAATGTCCTGATACTTATAACCGACAGTTTACATACGAAGAGATGACAAAGAACCGGTACTCACTTTCTCGTGGTCAATTCAAAGTATCCAGATGTGAGAATGGGTACTGGTAACCCATAGATGGTGGCGGTTATCGTCCGGTCCGTGAACACGTGCAACGGTCGGCTGCTTCCGCGCGACTGAAACGGAGTCGTGCTACTGAGAACGCTCGAACCAACCACCAAAGACCGCTCGCTACTTGCTAATACTCTTTGCCGCTGCTTGTCTCCCAACCGGTGTCATTCTTGCCTATCATCGTCAGCGAAATGCTCACGGCTGCTGAATTTCGCCCGTGATGGCGCGAACTCTGTCTGTGTATACATTCATACTCTGTATACACGCGCTTATCAGCCTGCCCGGGGTCGATGAAGACATTCAACCACTGGAAAATTTGCTTCCGGAACACCTCGATCAAGTCAGGGTCAGATTTCTTTCTCGCGTCTACGTGATTCTGACCCATAAACATGCTCGAATAGCCTGCCTCGATCGAACTAACGTTTCTATACGTTTGTGATATTTTATCTCGAGCGATTCGAATTTCTCGGAAACATCGTGATGACCGAAGAAATTAGGAAATTGAGGGATCGACATATCGAGGGATCAGGGCACATTTGTAAAATTGTTAAATCGAGATATTAAGAAATTGTTTGTTTTCGTTCAACTTTTCGTTCTCTAAACACTCGCGTTCTACGGATTCGCAATATTTTTCGGAAATTTATAATTTACGACGTTCCAAAAGATCTTATCGATTATTGGTCCCGTTGGAATTGATCTTCTAATAGCGTTTGATTTTCCACTTCTTCCGTTAACAGTTTCTGTCCTACTAGTATCGATTTAGAAAAATCGTCGTGCAAGTGTTCCGCGTATTAGTTTAGAGAAATTTCTAATCGAAGATTTTCGAAAAGGTTTCATCGATCGGATATATCGGATTTGGTTTTCTCGGAAATCCGTACTTTAAGATCTGCGAATTAAGAATTCGTTCTTTTACCAAGGAATTTACTCTTTCATTCCTAATTTGTTTGGAAATTTATATTTTTTAAAAACTTTGTATTTAAGTTCGTATCTCTTCGATGACGAAGCGTTACGAATTTTCATCCCTTAGCTGTTATATAAAAATTCGAGTTAATCGCCGAATTTATACCGAATCAAACAGAAAATAAAAAAAACGATCTCGTTAAGGATTCTGCGAGCTCATGAACATCTTCTTCGGTATTGTAAACCACATATGCACAGTATAATACTTGCGGCACGAATACAAATTTTAAGGACTCTTCGACCTCCAGAAGAACCTTTTTAGCTGGTTCAATGTTCGCCTGAGCTATCGCGTGCGATATAATCACGTTGGATTACCACTTTGCGTGCGAATAATAACCAATCCAAGTTCCTATTACGCTCTTATCATGTATTAGAATGCCTTCAAGTACTATCAGCGTAGCATCGCGTGTTCATCTTTGTGTAGTAATAAAACATACCTTTATGAATTATTTCTCTCTTTCCCAACGTTTCCTAATTTTTCTATCCACTCGATAAAATATCTACGATAAGAGGATCAAACTGGTTTGCTTGTGTCTGCAGCAAGGATTTATCGATATATCAGTCACATTCGTTTAACGAATAATTTGTCCAACTGTATCTTCTCGTACCTGATATACAGACTATGGTAGGCAGAAACGAGGCTGTACACGTATAATAACATTTTTATGGGCGTGGGACGACCTTAAATCCAACCAGCCATGGACGAATGCATAATATAAGTACCTGTGCATGACATGTTTCGTTAATTTCTGAGACTTTGATAGTTGACTGTGTTATTAGAATCTAACGGACACTATGTTGAAGCGGAGAATGAGATACCTAACCTAAAGTGAAATAATAGCACGCTTGTCGTAGAATTGCGACCGTTTATGCATTTATAGGGAATTTTGGAAGTACAGAAATGCACAAAATGCGTATAACGTGCAAAAATATATAAAATATCGCAAATATATTATAATACGTAATGGATAAACAAATGTCTTGTCAAGTTGCATCTTTGTTAGTTATGTTCATAAAAATATGAACATTCGTGAATAAAAGTTTCGTTGATACCCTAAATGTATGTTATCCTTGTCTTATATAATACGTAATTTTCCTAAAACAAAAAATTAAACAAAGATAAAATTATTTGTTATACCTTTAATAAAT
Organism: Bombus impatiens; assembly: GCF_000188095.3. Taxonomy (NCBI): domain Eukaryota; kingdom Metazoa; phylum Arthropoda; class Insecta; order Hymenoptera; family Apidae; genus Bombus; species Bombus impatiens. The sequence continues at coordinate 260,410 of NT_177180.1, read as the reverse complement.
TACATCGACAAAGGATTAAACTTAGAACGCAAAAGGGAAATGTTTCTTAATAATTCCTCGCGAATTATCAATCTCAAAAAAATTATCCTAAACTTGGAAATTCTTCGGAAACTATCAGTCTTATTACAATTAATGAATTATACTTACTCGATCAGATAGAATTCCTGTATAGAATAGTTTTACAATATGACACTGTCAAAGCGATAATGCGATGCAGCTACTTTACTGTCCGATTATATCTTGACCATGCAGATTTAATAAATTGTCTTCGTTGAGAATTTTATCGATGATACTGATATACGATGTAGCTTGAAAAAGTCAACCTACACGTTTTATCATTCACATTTTATCGGTGAAAGTATTATGTACAATTGTCGTGGAATTGGAAAAAAGCTATTATTTATGAAAATGTAGAAGTAGTCATCACTCACGCATCAGTCATTCGACAGATTAATGTTAATATTACATTTTCAAGTGATAACGCTTGGTATGCGTATATCGATCATACTTTTATTGATAACGTATTGATAGCGTTTTTGTTTGTTTATACGTATATACGTCCCATTTTAAAGTTTTATTCCACTTTAAATTCGATTTTGTAAATCCTAGATCCATTATTATTTTTATTATTTTTATGGTCTATGAACGAGACATGTACCTTTTGTCAGGAAAGACCTATTTTTCCAGCTCTGCAAGAAATACGCTTTATCTTTCTATCTTTTCGTTCCAAATTTTCCATTCCAATGACGTAGCGCTTGTTCAAGTAAATCGAGTTGAACTAATAGAATTCTTTGCCTACCACTATCGAATTCTATATTTGTACAAGTGTAATAAGATCCTGTTACCTCCGATTGGAAATTCCTTATTGGGGATTCCCGAATCGTTTTTGCCTTGGAAATTAATTCGACGTTGATCATCCTTTAAAAGAACAAAGTAATTGCAATTTCTAATTTAATAACCAAAAAGTTGTGCAATATATTGTGCAGTGATTACTTTTTTTCTTTATCTATCGTCTATTGAAAATAATTAAAGGAAAATTTCGAAAAAAAAACCAATAAAGAACAATGCGAGACTCCTTACTTTAATAGGTTATTTCTATTGTGCACTCTTGATATATTTTTTAATTATTACACAGCACGCTTATATCGTTCACAATTGAAACATCCTTACGTAATAGGGTCGCTAAAGAATTAGCCGGTATGAAAGAAAATGTGCATCGTCTCGTCCTTCGCAACATATTGAGAAATTTATTGGACATTATGTATCGTTTTTCCCATAAAAAGATCAAACGATTCGGTGATCGTAGAAAATTTTCCACCGCAAAATTTTTCCTAAAACAGACTAAGATGACTAATAATGACTAATGCACACTAATCGTTTGTTATCGATATCTTCATTTTGTATACATTCTTCAATTACTTCATTTCGAATCAAAGCGATAATAATTTACAGCGATGTTATTTTTTAAGTTTTTGTCCCCCGTTTTATTTATAATTTTAACATATCATGCAAGAAATAGGAAGATATAGTAAATAAACAATCAATCACGGATCTATTTCGTGTTTTTTTAGACTACTATTTAGAGAGTGGAGCCAAGATGCTCACTTTCAGAGGAGGATCTAAAATAACTAGGCCTTTTACTAGGTTCTGGTCAGTGACCGACAGGTTTTTCGACCTCAGATAATAGACAAAACAAAAATATATTAACTATACAGGATTATCAAATGTTTTGTATACACGTACTTCGTATACACGTTGATTGTCGTAAACATCTATCCACGATATCAATGGTTTGCTAGGTCAAAAACAATTATTTATCTACATCCAGGTTTTGGAAAAATTTTATTGAAATACATGAGTCATTAACATGATAATACAACGTAGAAAGCTGAACAATCTAAGCTTTTAAAGATAATTAAATTGTACAAATTATTTTTTATAATAATGTTAATTTTAAAAATAGTTGACATAGAAGTAGGAATTATTGTATAATAAACTTGAATACTAGATGCATTTCGTTTTTTCTAGAAAAGACATTTTTAATAAGTATAGCAAGTACAGATACACATATTTTTAGTTGCTTAGAGCGAATATTTATAAACAGCGATACAAACAACTATCACACAACTACTACTATAAGATTGATATATACTTATTGATAGTGATATATATATATATATATATATATTTATATTCATATTTTATTAGTCAAAATTTATGAAAATATTTGCGTCACATTTATTCGTCAAAAAATAGTATAAAAAAATGATATAATAAAATTAGTATAAAAGATATAAAACTATTGAAGTTTCGCTTTTATGCGATTTTAATTATTTTTTATGGTTTTATCATTCGATGAAATAGATATGTTTTACATTTGATACGTACTTATATCGCGAATATCCATATTATACAGTAATAAGCAAATGTTAATAAATGCAATATAAAAAGCAGATATACATGTATAATGTATAAAATAAATTATTTCAACAGTTATCTTAAAATGGATATGCTACATTGTATTTAGTGAGTTACAATGCTCCTGCATCGCTATTAGCAAGAGCAAGAACTGTGAAACACACTTCTTCTGGATCACGAGCCATATATTCTTTACAAACACGTGCTGCATCTTCTAACAGTGTTTCTGGACTAGTTGTACCATGATTAATAGGAGAAGGTTTACGTCCATCTAAAAAATCCCATATGTAAATAATATGATATTCTTATAGATTAGTATTTATACAATTATTTACTAAGTAAATAATTATATAAGTATATACAGCAGTATTAAAATTTTCACCTAATTCATATAATACTCCATTTTTGTGTATAAGTGCTACAAAATGATGGTACACTGGTATTTCATCGCTTGGTACCTACCAAATACTTTCGATTAGTACTCATTTCTGTAAGTACACAAAAAGCAAGAAAATCATACCTCTGTTTGACCCTCTTGTGCCACATCTTTATGAGTGATACTAATACCGTCGGACTCCATTAAAAGCTTCCCACATTCCATATAAGAAAGATTTTTCGCTTCATCTAAAAAGGTTTTTAGGAAACCGTCCTGAAGATCTATGCTGCAAAAATAAATTGAACAATTTACAACATATAATGTCTGTTGAAAAACAAATGAATATTCTGTACTTCTAACGAAATACCTACATGTCTCGATTATTGCCAACACTGTGAATTAATGCGATTGTACCACAGGCATTATGAATGTACTGTTTCATATGAAAAACTTCTGGATCTTTAGGAATACTTACATCTTCTTCTTCTGATTCTTTGTCTTCTAAGCTATTATCACCCTAAGTCACATAAAATTATTAGATCTACGATCTTTATGTAATAAAATGTAATAATATAATCTTTATTTTGAAACCTTTTTGGATAAAGGATATAGCAAAATAACAGCAACAACTGGTTTAGGTACAAGTGCCAACAGATCAGGTTCCAGACCATAAACATCAACAACAGACCAATCTTTTGCTACGCCTAATTTATGTAAAAACTGTAAAACAAATCTTTGAATTATAAAGTTTAGTAACTACAAAATTATTAACAAGTTTACTTTACAATAATATAAATAAATCATTTAATACATAAATAGATGTATTGTCTTTAATCTTTAAATAAAATGTAAGACTTATTTATAATATAATTACAAGATTAAATATCAATATCAATAATGGAAAATCATTATGATTTACCTTTGTCATAACCTAAAACAAAGAAATGAAATTATGTAAAAAGATATTATATATATATATTTTTCATTTTAATGATTACGATGAAAATACAAATTCTTACTTCTGGATTAGATTCCATCGGAATCCAAGATGACATGATGAATTTTGTTGATTCTAAAAGATATCGGCAAATTTAAAGTTTCATATTCTAACTTCTAATTCGCTGTATATACTTTTCAAAAAGAATTTTTACGAAAACGATTACTTACAACAGATATTATAAATTCACAAAAGCGTATTTGCCGTATTATACGTGCAAAATTTTAATGTTGTTATCAATTTATCACACTCAGACGAATTTGCCGAAATCCTGTGACATTGACACAATTTGATGACACATTATTGGGCAGTAGATAAGATCAATATTAAAATGAACTTATAATAGAATAATTAATAACAAAATATTTAGTTGTTTTGTTCATAGCTTACTTTATTAGTATTATGGTTCAATGTACTTTTTTAAATTTTTCATTTGTCTGCAGTAGTCAACATGGCTACCGGTTTAATAAAATCAGATTATTTCATGAAATTTATATCAACGACTACATACTATGTACATATGTCAGAAGCGTATATCAAAATGAATATTTTTTCTCTATTTTATAAAATATATTTATAAGATTTTTAAAAAACATAACAAAGGGTAATTTTATGAACATTTATCGTCCTTATTTTAAGTATTGATTTTATATTCAGAAATAATTCATATATCACTTATATATTATATCTATATCAATTATTTTAACATATTTTATAATGAAACAACAAATTTGACAAATAAAAAAAATTAATTAATTCATGTTATTCAATCTTATCATAAATTAAATGAAATCAGACTCGATAAGCGGGTTTCCACCTTAATCTTTAATCTTTTATGTGATAAAGTATGAATATTTGTGTAAATATTTTTCATAATTTATTTGCAGTAAATAGTATAAATACTGTGCAATACAATGATTTTACAAAGTTACATTTTATTCATTTCCTCAATGATATATACAACGTGGGGGAGAGATCAATATGTATTAGAAACGTCAGATATAAAAAGCCATGAAACACTTTGGCCTATAAAAACAGCAATAAACCAGTATTCTCCAACATGGGATAGTTTAGATAGACGTCCGCTTCCAACTTGGTATGATGATGCAAAAATTGGTATCTTTATTCACTGGGGTGTTTTTAGTGTTCCTAGTTTTGGCTCTGAATGGTTTTGGAATAATTGGAAAGGTATTTTTATCACTATTACTATTAATTACAACCAAATTTATATTATTATTTATTTATTTCAGTCAAAATTCTTTACTTTTTGCAAAATGATATAAATTTATAAAGAATTCAAGACAAACTTTCATTTTCAGAAGAACAGATTGATACTAAATACCGTGACTTTATGAAACAAAGGTATCCGCCTAGTTTTACATATCAAGACTTCGCTCATGAATTTACTGCTGAATTTTTTAACGCAACGCAATGGAGTGAATTATTTCAAGCTTCAGGTGCAAAATATGTTGTATTAACAAGCAAACATCATGAGGGATATACATTATGGCCTTCAAAATATTCGTTTAGTTGGAACTCTGCAGATGTAGGACCAAAAAAAGATCTTATAGGTAATTATTAAATTGAATTTTTTACTGTTTAAATTATTTTGTATCTGTAATTAATGATTTTTAGGTGAATTGGCTACAGCAATAAGAAATTCAACTAATTTGAGATTTGGTCTTTACCATTCTTTGTATGAATGGTATAATCCTCTATATTTATCTGATAAAGATAACAATTTTACAACCCAAATTTTTGTTCGTCAAAAGATAATTCCTGAATTACACGAAGTAGTAGAAAAATATAAACCAGAAATTGTATGGTCTGATGGTGACTGGGAAGCACCAGATGTTTATTGGAAATCAAAAGAATTTTTGGCTTGGTTGTACAATGAAAGTCCTGTGAAAGATACAGTTGTAGTAAATGATAGATGGGGACAAAATATACCATGTCATCATGGTGATTTTTACACATGTTCTGATCGTTATAATCCTGGTAAATTCAATTTAGTATAACTAACATACATGCTTGAAATTTATATTGCTTCTTTATTTCACTTGTATTTTGAGATCTTTAGGAGTACTTCTACCACATAAATGGGAAAACTGCATGACAATTGATAGAAAATCTTGGGGATTTCGTAGGAATGCTGTTTTGTCAGAATATTTGACTTTATCAGAATTGGTCAAAGAATTAGCAATTACTGTAAGTTGTGGAGGAAACTTATTAATGAATGTTGGACCAACAAAGGATGGCATTATTAACCCAATATTCGAAGAAAGATTACGTGGAATGGGTATATTCTCCAACATAAGAATGTACTTATTTGTATTTGTAATTGTAAATTTGTTCCTAATATAATTTATGCAATTAGGTGAGTGGTTAAAGATAAATGGAGAAGCTATTTACAATACCAAACCTTGGATAACACAAAATGATACTTTATCTAATACCGTTTGGTATACACAAAGCAAAAACATAAAACAAGTTTATGCTATAATCCTTGAATGGCCAAATGAAGGTTTATTATATTTAGGATCGCTTAAAATATCTCCTAGTACACAAATTTCAGTACTTGGATCTAAATTACTAATTAGAGTACGTATCTACGTTTTGAATAGATATTAAATTCATGTTACACAAATAGTAATATTAAATATAATTGGATAAAATAATAACTTCAATTTTCAATTTCAGTGGAAACAAAGTAAAGAAAAATTGATTGTATCATTACCAGCAGAACTTGATAAAGGACAACCAGCTTGGGTATTGAAAATAAAACCAGAATAACAGAAACAATGATATCTAAATATATATTTTATTAAAGATGTTTTGTATTCACTTGAGAAAAAAGATACATGTAAGTCGCAAAATAGCGTTTTATAACTTCCATTCCCTCCAAATTTTTATTTGTATATTGTATTGTAAGAAGAAAATAAATTCTTGAGTACATCAATATAAACCCATATTTTACTTATGTTTTCAATATATATGTACCTTACAGTTGAGCTATCTCGTACAAATAAGCTCCAAGTAATTTAGTCTAAACCAAAAATAAAATATCCTTAAGTTTAAGTAAAACTGTTACAACAAATTATACCATCGTCAATGAAAATACTTACGCCCTCGATATAGTTACGAATGTTCAGTTTTTCGTTCTGGGAATGTGCCCCATCGTCACCAGCACCAACTGGTAAGAGTAGTACGTTTTTGCCTGTTACTTCTTGGAATGTTAAAGTAACCGGAATTGAGCCTCCTTCGCGTGATAAATCAGGCTCTACATTATAAACATGTTTGGTAGCTTTTCGACCAGCTACATAGTTTGGATGATCAGGATTTTCAGACCAAGTTCTTCCTCCATGATACATACTGACATTGAATTTATTTGGACTACCTCTGACAGCCCATTTTTTGTTTAGATATGCTGTTACTTTTTGTACAGTATCTTCTGGAGTCATATTTGGTACTATTCTAATTGAAAATTTACCAATAACTTTTCCTGGAATAACAGTTTTTGCACCTGGCTCACTAAATGCGCCTTGTATTCCATGAAGTGATAAACTGGGCTGTCTCCACCGATGCATCAATAATTGAATCTAACAATATAATATAATGTAATGTATAACTATATATGTAATAATGTATAAAATATATCAGTAGTAAGTTCAATTATAAATATTTACTTTATCTTCATGAGCTAATTTACTAGTTCCAACAGAGCCCCTGAATTCAGCAACATCGAATTCTATTGTTTTATAGGATTCTATTTCCTTTTCCACAATTTTTGTTACATTATCATAAATACCATCTATTAAAATTTTCCCATTTACATCAACTAATGTATTTAACAAATATATTAAATCTGCCATTCCTTCATGTATAGATCCACCAAATGTACCACTATGTAGATCTTTAACAGCACAAGTTACTTCCACTTGGAAATAACAGATACCTCTTAAGCCATACGTAATACAAGGTTTTTTGGTGCCCAGCCAGTAATTATCAGATATGCACACATAATCTACACCTTGCAAAAATGTATCTTTTCGTGCTAAAAGAAGGTCATCTAATCCTTCACTACCACTTTCTTCCATACCCTCAAAGACAAACTACAACAATTAAACAATAAAGAAATATATAATAAATGAAATTGCAAAATAACATATAGAAAGTTTATAATTGAATAAATCAACATATAGAAATATATTAACATATAGAAAACATATAGAAAATTTACAATTAAAAATACCTTGAGATTAACAGGGATATCTGTTCCAATAGTTTTATAAGCCTGTAATGCATGAATCCAACAAAGTACAGGGCCTTTATCATCTGTACTTCCACGTCCATATAATTTGTCATTTTTCTCAACAAGAGTAAATGGTTCAGTATCCCAGCCATCTTCTTTTAATGCTGGTTGAACATCTAAATGTCCATATATAAGAACAGTCTTTTTTTCAGAGTCAGACCCTAGAGTTCCTAACAAAACAGGTGGGAGAGGAATTACACTTCCATCTGGAAGAGTTTGTTTTCCTACATCTGCCAATTCTGTAGTGACTCCAAGATTTTTTAATTTCATTTCCGCCCATTTCATCATCTTAATTATTTCATTTCTGTGATCTGGCCACGCTGAGACAGATTTTATAGCTACTGCTTCTTTTAAGTCATTTATGTACTCTGTTTTATGATCATCAATATAACTAGAAATGAAATAAATACCAAGATTATATCAATCCTATATTATAAAATAAGTTAAATATTTATATAGAAATATATACCTAAATAGATGTTTTAATGTAGATGGAAGTTCTGAAGTCATCTTTTTTGTCTGTTATGTTAAAATATATCTCCCAAAATGATTAAAATGATCTTCAATCAGCAATGAAAGAACTAAACTTGTTTCCTGCAAGTATATATATGTACAATAAGCCAGGAATGTTATCTCATGGGCGTGGCTTGACACCATTATAAGTGGCTCAAAATTTATTACTTTAATTTTGATAAGTTTACAGTCTGCTTTTAATATTCTATGTTTCAAATTCAAAGTTTATTTATCTGAATACTAGTTAATTTGAGTCAAATTTGCAAAATATTTGAAGTATTTTAATATTTAGATAACTATGTATATAAGCAAATAAATAAAATAAAAATGATATAACTATACTTCTCTGAGATTAAAATTGATATCAAGAATATTAACATATTTTTATTCTTATTCTCTATGCATTCTATGATGTATATGTTCTATGTAATACCAGATAATACTAGTATATTCTTAATTTTATTTAGTTTAATATAAAATAGTATATATTTTATAAAAAATATTATTTTCTGTTGAAATAACGACAAAAAGAATCATGCAATTATAAATGAGGCTCATATACTTACATATACTGACTGGTATTAATACATGTTACGCTATTTATACTTTTTAAACGAAAGTAAAAGACAGTTTAAGTAAAATATGTTACTGATAATGTTAGTGATAATACATTAGTGAAATTATATCCACGCGATGAATATACTATGCGTAATTAACATAATATCGGATAACATATGAAAATTCGGTTATTTTGTTAAACGTTGTCAATGTAGATGGCGGAATTTAGCTTACCTCACGGTCACATAAACCGTGGCTGTAGCTGAATCTATTCTGTGTAACATGGAAGATTATAAATAATAAAGTAGAAAAGGCTATCTTTTTATCGTATTTTTATTGCAATCTTTTGCACAAAGTTTATAAAATGTCTCGTCATCGCGATGTACGATGCATGAATTATTCAGAAGGTACACGAAAAGAAAACAAATGCACGATAATTTTATTTATTTAAATATTGTTAAACTGTTGATTAAACTTAAAGAGTTTATTTAACGTAACATATTCTTTACAGAATACGAAGGTTACGATGATGTCTATGGACATTCTGTAGAAGATGACTACTGTGTATCTCCTAGTGGTACTTCTGTTAAATATGTATTCAACGTATCAGATTTTATGCAATTAATGTGGTGTTAAATATTCATGGTTTAAATTGCAGCTGAACAATTTTTATTTGATCGAAGTAAGCAACAAAATATTGCATCCTTTATTACGGAACCAGATATTATAGAAGACAACGAAGATAATGAGGAACTTCCAGTATCTTTCAACGATGAAAATGTAACACTTACAGACATCGAATTGGGCAAGCTCATGTCATGCATGGAACCTATAAAAAATGTTATAGGAGACACAGTACCTGACTCTGAGATCAAAAAGAAAATTATTCAATCAAATTTTGATGTTAAAATAGCCCTTGATTTAATATTAAAAGAATCTTCTCCAAAAACTGCTACTGGTATGTGTATTATATATATATATATGTATATTTTTAGTATTCCTTTTATATTTTTTAAAGTAATTTAATTATTTTAGGTTCATCTATGGTTAATAAGGATAATTTAGAACCATACCCAGGTATATCATTTATCAACATTATAATATTTTTATTAGTAAATAACTTCATAGTATTATTTCTTAACCTATAATTTTTTTGTTTCATGTATTGTCTTTGCATCCATTGGTAAGGTAAGATGCTGCATCTGTTAAGCCTCAGTCTAATTCATTCATTATACCTAAATTATCATTTAACAAACAAGAGAATATTGAAGGTACTAACGAGAATGTATGTCTCATGAATAATTTAGAAAGTTTCAAAGACTTAGCTATTAGTAACTCTCCTATGAGATTTTCCTCTTTGTCTGGGTTTAGTAATCTTGTTAATTCCCCATTGTCAAGTTCTACATCTTTCAAAAATAATTCGGATTCAGTAGCATTCAAAACCTTAGCTGATTTAACAGCACATCATTTACGAAAAAATAGCAGTTTAATTGATAATTCAAATTCTAGCGAAAAAAGTTTGTCGCCTAAGACAAATTTTATAATACCAAAATTATCAATTAAGAAAGATGACTGTAGTGATATAAATAATACACAGTTAGATTTACCTACTGCTCAAAAAGATATAGATGGTAGTATATTAAATGATAGAAAGACAGATGATTCTATGGATTCATTTGAACAAAGTTTATTTAGTGCATTTGCCTTTTCAAAAGATTATCCTAACACTATTATTGAAAGTAACTCGCAAAGTGAAAAGTCACAAAATGACCCAGTATTAAATGTAAGTGGTACTCGAACACCATCACCAGATCCTTGGATCATTGATTTAAATTCTACTTTGAAAAAAAACACATTTTTAGCTACAAATGGTGATTGTCATACAAAATCGGAAGTATTAGAAGACATTCACGACGTCATTCCTATTTCAACCTTACAGATTTCTAATGAAAATATTGAAATTCCATATGTTATGCTACCTACAAAATTAAATTTAAGTTATCTTAGATATGTTAAACTTCCATATACCAAAAAAAACGTATCTTTATTTGGTAGAACATTGTGCAGAACATTGAAATTGAAAAAGCCAATTCTTAAATCTCAACAAGAACATCATAAAACAATAAAAAGATTTAATTTTTCAGTTCCTTACACTCGTATTTAACAAAATATATAGTAACATACAGATTTAGAATTAGATGCAAAGTTTCTGTGGTAAAAAATGTCATAATTAAATATTTCAATGAATGTAAGGTTGAATTATAAATTTTATGAATATATACGTATACATATATATATATATATGAAAAGTCACAATTGATATATATGTAAGATGACGTAATATGATATATTAAAAATCGATTCCTTTTACTTATATGACTATATATATTTACTGTAAAGTACTATTTTCATGTAAATATTGTTTCCGAAGTTTTAAAGCGAAAATTGTGAATTTTTAAACTCAAAATGTATTTTTAATATTTGAACTAATATAATATATGTTTATATTAAAATTTTTACACATCTTTTTATATTTAATATCAAAATAACAATAGCCTACAATAAATTTTATGATAGGTAAAAAATTGTCATCCAAATATACATTTCAAGCTACAACACCTTCCAATGTGAAAATTATTCCCGCTGGGAAACGATCTGTTGTAAAAGGCTTTAATATAAGCGGGACTGAAAATACTGATCTACTGAATTCCCGTACTGAGAGTCCTCGCTCTCAAAGCCCATATTCTGATTATAATAGTCCAGAAGTAAAAAGAAAGGAAAATATAGTTTCAAAGGAAAAAAGAGCAGCTTTCTCGAACGCAAATAGCCCGCGATGTCAGTCCCCAGTATCAGGACATCAGACACCTGACTTGGATCCTAAAATAAAATTCAACGAAGAAAAAGATGTTGCAAAGATTTATAAAGATAAAAGAGGAGACAGCAAGGAACAATTACATTTAATTGTGGTTGGTCATGTAGATGCTGGTAAAAGTACTTTATTAGGACGACTTTTATGCGAGTTAGGAGAAGTTCCAACAAGATTAATTCACAAATATCAACAAGAAAGTAAAAAAATAGGGAAACAATCATTTGCTTATGCATGGGTCCTTGATGAAACAGGAGAAGAAAGGTAATTAATGGAAACGAAGTCAATAGACTCTTTTAATATTAATTGATTTCTATATATTCTTCTAATAGGGAACGTGGAATAACTATGGATGTTGGTCATTCTAAATTTGAAACAGAAACAAAATGTATTACTTTATTAGATGCACCTGGGCATAAGGATTTCATACCTAATATGATTATTGGTGCTACTCAAGCTGATGTAGCTTTGTTAGTAGTAGATGCTACTAGAGGAGAATTTGAAACTGGTTTTGACAGTGGAGGTCAAACTAGAGAACATGCACTATTATTACGTTCATTAGGTATTCAAATTTTTCACGTGGAATTGAGAAATTATTCAATTTCCCAACAATGACTAATTTTTGTTACAGGTATATCACAGTTGACAGTAGTAATAAATAAATTAGATACAGTAGACTGGTCAAAGGAGAGGTTTGATGAAATAGTAAGCAAAATGAGTGTATTCTTGAAACAAGCTGGGTTCAAGGATAATGTTACTTTTGTTCCTTGTAGTGGTCTATCTGGTGAAAATATATTAACAAAGCCTAAAGAACCTTTATCTAATTGGTATAATTATTTAAATATTTGTTTAAAACATATATGTTTAAAATAAAATAATGTATTAATTGTGATTGTGTATAATCATGCAGGTATACAGGACCTACATTAGTCAACGTTATTAATAATTTCAAGTGTCCTGAACGCCATATAGATAAACCATTTCGATTTTCGGTTAACGATATATTTAAAGGCACAGGATCTGGATTCTGTGTGTCTGGTCACGTAGAAACAGGCATGGTAGCTTTAGGTGATAAAGTTCTAGTATTACCGCGAAATGAAACTGCAGTGATTAAAGGTATGTCAATCATGTATGATTTTCTTATATATATTTGGATACCTGCAATTAAAGTTTGTGACATTAATTTTTAGGTTTACAAATAGATGAAGTATCTATAACAAACGCATTTGCTGGAGATCAAGTTTCTTTAATATTATCTGGAATTGATCAACAAAACGTTGGGATTGGAGATATTATTTGTAATCCTCAAAATCCAGTTCCTGTAACAACACGTTTCCAAGCACATGTTGTTGTATTTGCAGTGAAAATACCTATTATGAAAGGTCTTCCTGTAATAATTCATCAACAATCTTTAGTTCAACCAGCTGTTATTACAAAATTAGTAGCGCAGCTTCATAGGAGTACTGGTGAAATGATAAAAAAGAAACCACGCTGTTTACCAAAAAATTCAAGTGCTATTATTGAGATTACAACACAAAATTCAGTTTGTATGGAATTATATAAGGATATCAAACAACTGGGTAGAATTATGTTACGTGTAGAAGGAACTACTATTGCAGCTGGTCTAATTACAAAAATCAAATAACAATAATATAAAAAATTTATGTATTTGCAGTCCTAATTCTATGAACACATTTTTAATTTTAAATATCACTATGTGCAGCTATGTATTTACATATTGCAGCTATGTGCATATAACTACATATTTGTATATTGCAGGAAATATACCAGACTTAACATAATACCGTATCTATAAATTTGTAATTATATATATGTACATACAAATTAATTTGCAATAGAAAGTTCATTTATTTTTTTAATGCATGTTTAATGTGTGATATATTTATAATGATTTATAACATTTTTAAAAATAATCTAATACATTTAATAAAATTATTCTCAAGATGTCTGCCCATTATCTTCTCATTATAAAAATTTCCAAGTTCTTAAGTAATTTTATTTTTGAACATGTTATAATTATAGCAATCACGTAAAAATTTTTAAATGGTATTACTTTACTGTTGTAAAGGTTTGCCTTTATTTTATCTAGCACAACTACTACATCCAAATGGAATATCAACGGTATGTCCTGTGTTAGGTCTTCCTAACCTACGAGTCGGTGGACGTGGTGGCCTACATATGAAAACATGATATTAACATTATGTCCAAAATATAAAATTTTGTTTACGGTTATATTAAAAATTATAATTTTACCCAGATCCAGGTCTATAATCTCTTGTATATTCGCTTCCATATTTGTTCATATTAGGATTGATTAATGTTCTAAAACTATAAAAATAATTTATTCAATTACGCATTTGCTTCCTTATCAATTTAATAAATCATAGGAAATGTTATAGGTTACTTACAACATTATAACCATGAAAATTATACCTGTGAAAAATCTAAACACTTTTAAATGCAATGGAGTACCACATAAGACGTTTCCATCTGAAAATTTATTAATTATGATTGTATTTACAACAAACGCTTTAATTACATATATAATATTTATAAAAAATTTTCATTATACAATGTTAGAAATTTCACTCATGTTAGCTTCATTACCATTTGATACGTAAACCATGTTTCACGATTATTTTATAAAAGATATTGTTTAATTTGTTTTTATATCTATTTCGGCTATAAAATAGTGCTTAATCACGTTTATGTAAACATAACTTCAACTGCGAGTTTCGTACTTTGACAGTTCGTTCTAAGACCACGTCATACAGAAGCACCAATAACGAAGTAGCGTTAACTTCAGAAGTATTATATTATACAATACATGTATAATATACATATGTTTAAACATGTTTCAATATTAATTAAGCATTTTTAATTAATGAGATTTCTCTTTTTATGATTTTTATTTTTAATTTCCAATCCTATTTACAAAATAAATGTTAAATTTCATTTTTATTCAACGTACATCTAAATAAAATACATACATATGATTCATAGTATTCACATTGAAGACCGTACTTTAAAAAATTATTTACCTAACACTTACTAAATATTTGTTCATATTTTTACTTCTTTTACATATTCAATCTTTAAATAAAAATGTAAATGACTTTTATGGTAGGCTTTTGTATCATTAAAGGATGATTTTAATGTCATTATTTCGTCAAATTATTCAAAATTTAAAAAAGGCCTCTTTAACTGATATACTGATTGTTACACAATTAAATATATTAAAACAATAATTTACAATTATATCACAACATTTTTTGGCGTCTCATCGCGTACAATAACTTTTACCCAAAGCCCTCCTTGCGCTCTGATTGTCATTCTAAATTTCGGTCGTATCACCTCTTTTCCAGGGACCGATTGTAATCTGCATCTTCTAAGAATTGCGCAAATCATGGATTTCATTTCGAGCATTGCAAACTTATAACCTGAACGAATAAATGATTTAGTTAAATAAAAAGTATTAAAATTTATAGTAACGCCAGTTTTTTAAAAAGCTGTTTCATACCGATGCAATTCCTTGGACCAGCACTGAAAGGTATATGAGCGTAAGGATGCCTCTTTTCGGAATTTTCTGTATCGAAACGCTCAGGTTTAAATGCTTCAGGGTCTGGAAAATGATGCGGCAAACGATGAGTGGCGTATGGGGATATTAACACGCTACAACCCGTTGGTATCACATATTTTCCTAAAATGCGCATTGATGTTATACAGTAATTTAAAATTTTGTAAAGACGTTTTATATTACTAATAATAGTGAAACTGTCATATAGGCATCTTCTCACCGATTTCGATTTGAATATGTGAATCATCATTCCGAACAACTTTTTCCTATACATACAATGGATGCTCGGTCTTAATTTTCAAGTTATATATTAAAACATGTTTATGTGTACCCTCTTCCTATATTTTATAAAAAATTGTATGTTAGATATTATAATTATGGTGTATGTATGCGAGTGCACGTCCAAATTATAACCGTGTTTCCTACGCGAGCGCCACCACTTAAATAGCTTAACCCTATTTACTGTTTTCCTACTTCCATTTGGAATTTAGTGACTGGAATTTTTATTGTTTTTTTTTCATTGGTTATTTATACATCACTGTGAAAGCTAAAAAAGATCGCGTTAAAATTCATAAGGCATATGATACCAAAGAAACATATTTTTGAGAAAAAAGTTGTTCGTAGCGAGGACCTTAACATTTACAACAACACATTCTAAGAACATTGAGATCGGTGAGGAGATAGCTTTGTATCGTTTAAATTAAGCGTAATAATTGAAGAAATTTTCTGGAAAAAGAGCTTCTAAGACAAAATAATGAACCGACTAAATTGCGTTGGAAGTTTTGTTAATCTTAGCTATGCTTGAACTTTGCTTCTTTCTATCATTTACAAAATAAATAAAAGTTTCATAATGATTCAACTATTTGAGTAGAAGGTATCGTAGGGTCATAGATCGTCGTTTCAGAAAACTCTTCAATTTTATATAAAGAAAAAAGATTCAGGTTATACCGATTTTCACATCTTCGCCTAGTTTCCTGGCTATTATCGGTACACTAGGATATAATCTCAATGATTCTTTGATGCACATCTCTAAACATTTCATATCTTTCAGATCGTTTATCGTAGGCAATTTTGGATTTCCGTCGAAAATTCGGTCGAGTTCTTCTATGCATTTTTCCTGCCATTCAGGATTGTTGGCTAAAAGAAAGAGCGTCATCGCAGTCGCGGTGCCAACCGAATCCTGCCCAGCTAACATAAACGTGCAACATTCTTCGACGATGTCTTTATCGGAGAAGCAAGGATGTTTTTCGTTTATTTCCACCATGTATTCCAGCAAAGACATTTTTCTTGTCTCTTCTGTCTGATCATCAGGTTCACACTTTTTATTTCGTAAAAGTTCGCGTTTTTCTTTCATCATTTTAAAACAAGTATCGAATAACTCGTTTCGTTGTTTTTGCTCTTCTCTACCATACTTCGTTAATCGGTAAATCCATTCCATTAATAGCCAAGGCCTCATCATTCGGTATAGAAGCATAATTTGTCCCCTGGAACGAAAATTCAGACATACTACATTATTTGTCTCTATCGCTAATTGATAACAAAGATTATCGTATGTTCTAGCGTTGGAAAAATATAAAAACATGCATCTTCGATTCTCACTTTCGGAAAGGCAGATCGTCCATTTTGCTGGTCCTCTGGTTTATTCCCAAAACTGTTTCTGCAAACAGTTAATAATTACTTCAAATATTGCAGGGTCATTCCAAGAAATAAAACGCAACGTTCAAAATACATATACGCTCAAAAATATTTGTACAGCAGTAAGAAGCTTTTCAATGAGAACTTATGACTCGTTCGCTAACTCTGGATACTGGATTAACTTAAAATATATTTCATATGTTAATTGATATTGAGAACTTCGCCAGACATCTGCTTTTCAGGTAAAGAAATTTGCATTTTGTTTGCACATCGAATAAAAAGTTTGTCAACGCTATTAACAATAAAAATCTTTTCAGCAATATACCAACAAGTATAGCAAGTCGGATAATATTAATATATATGACAATGTTTTAGTATTTTACATGTTGTGCAATATTTTAAGAGTCTAGTAGAATGTTAATAATAGACCATAATATATTAGCGATTTTTTAATTTAAAGGATTTTGCCATATATTATCACTGTATGATCGTAAGAAAGTATTACCGAATATTTGATATAAAATAAATAAAAGTTTTGCGAATTATTCACGATATTTTCCAAAAGGGTATGAATGCTTCCACCAAGAGATTATTGACTGTGCAACTTATGCGCAAAATGCACTTGCATGGAATTATGCAAATTGAATAAGACATAATTTATAGACGACCTCACAAAGTATCACCTTTTCCAAGTACAAATTTTATGCTTCTGTATAATTACTCGCAAATAACAAAGTATATGACAAAAGATTAATGATCGTGAATAATGTAAAATATGTACGTTTCATTTGAATACGAAATAATACGATAGCCCTTGTAATTATTAATTGTTAGTAAACCTTATCAGGAACACAATTATGACAATGGAAGAGAAGATATCGTCTGTAATAGTATATTTGATAAAAGAATGGAATATTTATAATTTCAAATTTTATACATTTATATTATATATTTTTATATATTAATTGTAATTATAAAATATATTTACAATTTACAAAAGACGTCGAAAGGAAGAGATAAGTAAACAGCTATTTATGAAATTTATGGAGAAAGAATTAATTTATATTTTCGCATCACTTAACGTCTTCATTTATAATTTAACATTAAACACGTCTTTACTTACCACTCAAGATATTGTAAACGGAATCATTAATGAAAGTAGTAATATTGATTTCTTGGTCCTTCTTTTCAAGAAACTTTTTCATCAGGCTATCTGCGTGCTCCGCGAAGATATTCGTGAATTTCTCGAGAATATGAAGATGAAAAGCAGGTTGTAAAATTTTTCGATGGACCCGCCAGGTTTCCATGTCCCTTGTAATCAAACCTTTCCCAAGGAAATTATCTAGCAATTTGTAGAAAAATACCTTGCGCGTGTGCTTCGTACTACCGAGCACCAATTGGATATCTTCTGGCTCCAGAAGCACCACGTATGGCAATATTGTCACCCATACTTTAACAAAACGTCCATAAATTTTACTTTCATTGGCTAATCTATAAAGGACTGAAATTTACATAACAATTTAATTTAATATTTTTATCATTAACTTAATAAACATATTTTGTACTTTATTTACTTTGATCGTTTATTTAGCAAATTTATCTTCTACGTTAATTTATTAATCTCTCAAAATTCGTTTAAACCGAGTATCAGTGACTTACAATTTTCTTCAAGAGCAATGTTTACGTTTCCAATAATCGGTACAGCTTTCGGGCCGTTCAGTCGAGAAACATGAATGACACATCTGATATAATTTTTCAGTATGTATAAAATATAAATGCTGGTCAAAATGACGAGGTATATCCATGCCTCACCCGGTGTATGCTCCCACTAGTGAAACAAAAAAAAAATGCGCGCATTCTATCATTAACTTCTGTAACAAGTTAATCCTTATAAAGTTCAAGTTTAAAATCGAAACTAAAGATTCATTTAAGTGTAAAGTATATTCAATATTTAATGTTTATATTTTCTTTTAACATTATTTTCGCCACTTTTCAAAATAAAAATGACGTACCAGCTATTTTTAAAATGTTGCACCTATTATATTTTCACACCGTAGTTAATCTATTTTCGACTGTCAAAGTGAAAAAGAAACTAACTTCTTAGAGAACGTGTCAGGCATCGTCTTGCAATATGCTTGTAACTGTATATGCATTTGCTCTATTCTAAAATAAGTTTTGCCTAACTATCTGGTCAATGACAGGCTAAAATATTTTCAAATTAACATAAAGCATTGTATCAGTGATCATAGACTACAATTAGTTTGACATTCAGTCATTTTAAGATATTATATCTTTTTTTTATATTAATAAACTTGTCAACGTACATCGTTGATTTTTCGTATCTTAAGGATTAAAATTGTAAAACGATGAGAGTTACACATGTTCATTCGAAAACCGTTTAATACAGACATCTGTTCGGTTATTTTATCACGTTCATTGACTATTCAAGCTGGGTCTTCTATTAATTGGTTCATAGAAACGTGTTATTGTCTACGTGCACATGCCAGTCGAATAACAATGTATGACAACAAAAAATAAGCTACTGCGATCAGAAATAAATTACGATAATAATAACTAGACTACAGATTTTTATGTACTTAGAAAACTCGAGGGTAAAAGAATACACAAGGCTGTTGCAAAATGCAAAAGTACATAAAGTAGTACTCAACAGGTGGATTCGTACAACATGTAAAAGCGCGGAAAATAATATTCAGCAGGTGAATTTTTTCGTTTCTTTCTTTGGTCCTGCATTCCTATTTGTGTTAGCGAAAGTACGAATCTGTATAACGATTCGCATTCTTATTATAACGATAATAGTAACAATGAGTAACTGAATGAATAATTGAAAATGCGCGTAAGTATTCGCAGCACAAAACCGTATTCCGTACGTTTCCTTACAACTAACTTGCGCAAAACCGAACTTCACGGAATTTTAATCACTAAACTCGATAACAGAATACTTGTCGTCACTTACTATTTGTTGAGCTGTAACGACCATATTGTTTTAGATGTATAATTTCTTATATTATCGATGCAGTGAAATACTTTTTGAGAAAATGTGTGTTTGAGACTGCAACATGGAACTCCGGCGTATCCTATTTAAGCATCTGCTCCCACCAGATTCCTGGATCACTCAAGATTTGCTCAAAGTCCATAATGTATTTTGAATACGTCATACCTTGCATCGTATGTCGCGTAAACTTTTAATTTCATCCCTACGAATATATTTTCTTTTTACCTACGTATGCATTATGTCATTATCTCGTTAGCTATGTAAAGTTATTGGTTTTATCAACACGTCGATTCCTTGTACTTCTTCGCTACCGCGTCATATGAAAAGACACATTCTTATTAAGTACATAATATGAAATTCCAGTAGAATCAGGGGAACGCACATGGTCGAAACACTCTTTACTCTTACCGATGACATATAAGATTCCATTGAAATTTATTTACACAACAATAAATAAACACGATTACAATACATATTCATTTATTTTAATCGATGCTGATACTCCTGTATTAGTAAATAGAGCGCGGATTTTTATGCAGTTACAGACGATTTGAAAATGCAGAAGTATATAAAATATCTGCAGAAGAGTATTTGTTATGTATATTCGAGTAAATTCCTGCTTACATTTCATCTCTTTAATAGGGTTCGTAAAAGTATTGATTTGCACAAATATCCGTTGTCTATTTATTACATTCGTTAAGTTTATCATATCGTGATAAACATTTTTATGATGATTTTAAAAACTATTTTTCGCTCACCTCTAAGAACACCATAGGAATATCATAATCCTTTGTAACATGAAATAAAACGAATCGCTCTTCACATACTACACTCACTACACGATTAAAGTAATCGGCCAACTAAACCCTCGCCGATGAATAGTAGTGGTTTATATAGGTGTAATGGAATACGAAGTGTGATGTGTTTACGGGGTCTATTAACAAGCAGTTCACAAACAAATCACGTATCGCTGATATGTGCAGGCCTGCTTTATAAAACATTTTTTTTCTCGCTCAACTTCTGAGAGGCGAGCACCGAGCACCGAAGATGATACTTTACGCGCATCCTTCCTGTCAGGGTCGAGTCGAGAGGAAGGAACCTCGAAAACTTTTTTGGATGAATAAGTTATCATATCGTTATATAGGCGTGTATCATCACTGTAATTAATAAGTCGTTTATTACGTGACCGAATCTATTAATAATAGATACAGGAACTTCTGTTGTTATATAAAACTAGTGATAATCGATCAATAATAAAAATTACCTAAGCAGAAACTGCTTTATTCTACTAATAGACAGTACTTTATTTTTGGACCTAATGTAGGGCTTCATATGGTTTCTATAAAGCAAATTTATATAAGGTGATGGTGGTATACGAAAACCTTGAAATAGAATGGTTTACAAATACTGTTACGCGTTTATTTACTTTGAAATTCTCCCGCCTTAACGATCTTCTTCAAATACAAATCAGATGTCGAATATAATTATTTGTGATTTACGATATACATACGTACGTATTTCTAAGTTGGACGATTGCCAATTATTCTAATCGCAATTATCCTTGCAATTTGTGTTTAGTATATTTTACTTTGTTGTACACGATAGACAGTTTTTGCTATAGAAAATAAAAACTTACAAATTAAAATTATTACAAGTAATCAATTAAAATTATGAAATAATTGTAATGTCATAAACGGGGAACATACATGCTAATCTTTGCGTTTACAATTACCTCTATGGTGTTGTTCTATGTTTACGATATTGGATCATTCTATTCAAAATTACATCAAGGAATTTTTATTTTAGTTTTACATTTCATGGAATTTGATTTCTCAACTTAAGCTTCTATATTCCTCTAACGCTGTTGAGTTAAGTATTTTGATTTCCAAATTTATTTACTTTATGACATCATATTGGATAGACTAGGTATATAATTTCCTAATATGGCTGCCACCATGAGAACCACCATAAATGCGCGCGCAAATTTTAGATTACCTTAGCGGATTAGTAAGCGCGTTTATCTATATGTTTATCTTCTACTAAAAGCATTTTTTTAACCAGACCGGTTATTTTATGCTAAACTTGACGTGTGCCACTGACTATCTTGTATAAATCTAATAAGTTAAGTCTTGTGCATAAAAGGATAAGTTTATTCGTGACAATGTTTGTGCATGAATGTACAAACGTGTGTTTATTCGTGACCGGTTAATAACGCGTTAACATTAAATACTACAAATTGAAGGTTTTCATCGTCCATTAATTTTATTCGAGATAAATTTGTTCAACATCCGATGTAAATTAACATTAAATACTACAGATCAAAGGTTTCCGTCGACTATTAATTTCATCGAGATAAATTTATTCAATATCTGATGTAAATTCTTTATTTCTAAATTTTAAACTATATCATTGCCATTTTTATTTTAAGCACTCCTCATGAATAATTTATTTTATATGTGTTTATTTCAATATTTGATTTTTATAAAAACAAAAAGTAGCTTTTCATCGATCCGTCGCTTTTCGCCTGAAGCCTGCAATCTGTTTCACATCTCTCCAAGTTATAAAATGAAGATGTTTTAACGACATCTAGTGTTCATAAGGAGAAACATGTTGCAAAATAACAATGAAATTAGAATAAACAGAATTTGATCGGATAACATTGAGTTAATTATGGAAGTACAAACGTAAGATAGCAGATATGTTACATAATATCATATTTTGCATGATGATTATATCATCTAAAAAATATAGTATAATTAATATATACATGGTTATACATATTAAACGAAACTCACCATTCCTAATATATTTAATTATATATTTACAATAAAAAGATATCATTAATTATTATTACTTTATCACGTTAATATAGTAAACAATTTTCTGATGATTTTTACGAAAAAGAAGAATATTACGCATGCGCAGTGAAATATCGTCATGCTTCGCGGCTCTCAGGTGCGTGCGCATCTCGGCGCGACTCGCGGCTTTCAGGAAAAAATTGAACGTACCACTGGCCAGTAAACTGTGAGACTTCCACCGATTCGTCAGGTGAAACGTCGTGTGATTATTAAATTTCTTTTCTTAATTGCACCATTGAATATCTTAGCCGTACGATAATTCACCGAAGTTATTCAACTATCCAAAAGAGTCCAGCCATTTCGATGTGTTTCTTCGACGCGGTTAGCTGTCACATCGTCAACGATACCACAGCATATCACCTAACTTCTCTTGCAACTTACTCATTATTAGTCGTGTAGTGAAAAAGCGACGTCGCAGCAGCTATGGATATCAGTTGGTTACGAATTGCGAAGTAAGCCCAACGTCCGTGTAGAACTGATCGATTCGAGGAAACGTTTGTGGTCTGATGTAAAGTATTCGTCATTGTGTCAAGGAAACTGGTCATTTTCAAGTCGTCAGAAGCGTAATAAACAAGTTTTACTATAAACAAAACATCAAGAAACACGACATTAAGAACACAGAAATATTAAGAAACAAATATAGAAGTCATTATAGAGAATAGAACCACGTGACAAGAGACGTCGTGCGACAACGAGAGTGACACATAACAAACAATCGAATAGTTTGGTAATCAAGAAAAGCTATTGGTGTAACATGAACAATTTTGATGAGCACAAGTTATAATATCGTAATTCCCCCGGAAAAGATGCAGTGAAGTTGGCTCGGTGGATGCCATTGACCGCCATATTCAGGAGAATCGTTCGAGACAGTTTCGAAAAAAAACTGGAAGGTGGTAGATCGGGTAAAGTGACAGCAGCGTCGAAAGGTTAAGGACCCGTTCGTTGAACGTATTTTGCGACGTGGAAATCGCAGTGAAACGCAGTGAAAAACCTGTCGAGATGGAGTTCAAGTTCAACGTAAATAAACTCTTGCCCAGAAAGATCAACAAGGTCACGCATACCCTCATTCCAGAGGACTTCAGAGGTGATCGTCGTGAATTGAAGTGAGTGTTTCTATTATTATTATTATTACCATTTTATGACTTACATCTTTCTATTTGTTTACAATTTATAATCATTGTATCTCTTAATATACTTCTATTTTGTTAAATCTCATCTTAAGAAATATTCAATTTTCACTGTAGCTTGTTATGTGAAAGAAAATAAGCTACAAATATCTGATTATACATTGGCTATGTGACAAATATTTCCAAATAATTGACGAAGGAGAGCGTTAAGTGTGCGACAGTGAGAAAAATCGATACACCGTAAGAGGTTATTTATCGCGGTCGTCATCTTCAAGGTTATATCGTAATATGAAACATACACGATAGGTACTTTCACTTTACGCCGATGACACCGGGCATAATCATTTGTAGTAATTCTTCACGTCCCAATCACTTCCTGGAACATAATCAGTCCAACCTGGTGCGACGTAGATATACTCACATTTGACACCGTCGAGCACATTGACACTGTCACATTGGCCGATATTACTGGTGAATCGATGGCGAAAGTAAATGTCAATGAAACAAACACACGCGTTGGCGTGGCTCGAATTCTTCGAGGATATTTCCATCTAAGAATCGTTGTTACACGATACACGTAACCATTGTTGTTTTTTTGAAATCGATCCTTTTATCGTTATTTTTATGAAATCATTCAATTCGAATAATTTTGTAATCTTGGATATTTTAATTTCCTGATAAAACATTTCATTTGATTTGCGTATGTTTATGATACAAAACATTCGCAATAATAAACAAAAGAATCATAAGAATTAAAATATTACCATATCTTGATGATAATATTGTAGGAAATATAGTATTTTATTATAGACAAATTCTCATACTAAAATATAGTTTAATCTTCAAAATGAATATGAAATTTTTTATATAAAATTTTGTGCATAAATTTTTATATATTTATCGGAGATAAAAGGACACCGGAGCCTTCCCCTTGGAACTTCGGGAAAATCCGTAAAATTGTAATTAAAGTCTATAGCCGTAATTAAACAATTGCCGTCATTCTACCCAATTGTATTTATTTGAGATTTATGACAATGAGCTTCGGTTCCAACGGTTCCTTCGGGCAAAATGATTACCAGATGTCGATGCACCTACACAGCACAGGTTCAGCTAGCCTGAGGACCCGATAGAAATCTTAGGATTTTGGTTTAGGATTTAGGAAATCTTAAGATTTAGGATTAAGGTTCTTCAAACGGACAATCAGTCTTTGTCCCAACAATGAGAAGGTCGGAGAAATCTATTTTTTTCACGAACAACGCTTCCGCTAGCAACTTTCCCTCGAGGGCGGCTAGCATCCTTTTCTAGCCACCAACATGGAAATTGACCAGTTAACAACACCTCGCTTTCCGAACGAAGGCTATCTCCGACGAATCCGAATGATCTCGTGTCCTTGGACACAACCCATCAAAGTTTTCTTCTGCAGCATGATCGCGACAGAAAGTCATTCTCTCGTGAGGTCGTATTAGCGAGTTACTTAGCGTCTTTACGCTCGGTGGATATTCCACGTTTTAACAAAGAGTTAGTTTAGTTATGCTTCCACCGTAGCCAAGCAAATCGAGTACGACTTGAGCTTTGGAAGAAGGCGCATTCTGTTACCCCGTTGACCGCGGATTCGTTGTTGGACCTAGGATCATTGTCATTAGCTTCTCGAGTGTCTGATTACCGCGGTTACTTATCAAATTCTGTAATAGTCGTATTCGCACTAGTCAATGTCTTCTCCATTGCATAGCAACAATGTGTAGTCCAAATGAGGATTCGTTTCACGCCCCTAACCCTAACCATAATGCGAACCCGACATATTTATCCAGTTTTTAAATAAAATATAATATATATAATAAAATATGACAACATAATAACATTATGTTTTGGTTTGTACGTTGTAATACAAAATCGTCCTGTTTTTACAAATATATTACACGTGTACTAATGAATATAAAAACAAAAGCAATTTATGTTGCAATTCAATCAATTATAGTTTATTTATCCTGACATACAAACACTCACCACACTAAAGAAATAAATCAATCAAATTCGAAGATGGTATCTCACTGAGGGTAACCATCCACATGCTATATTATTATATCACTAAGCTATAATATTTTACCAAATGCCCTACTGGACAAATGGTAAAATGTAAATAAATAAATAAATAAAAAAAAATTATAGTTTGTATTATATTAGCTGCGTGTATGCGTCGTTGTTCGGGCTTCTGAAGGGGTGAATCTTTTGAATCCTAAAATTTTGGGATTTTCAATCTCTTTTTGACGAGCTAAATCTTCATAGAATTATTTTTTTTAATATTTATACCTTTAAATCCTTACTTGTACAAATTTACGTCCTGTTTTTTTTTAAGTTAATATTGTAAACAACAAATTTTAAGATCATCCAGAAAACAGCCACACTATCGTACGAGGAAAATTGATTCTTCACGTATTCTCTCTTAAAATCATTGAAAATTATTAAACTACCACACAATAAATTGCTCGGGCGTAAGATGAGCTTTAGGAATTATTTTATATTTCCATGATGTCGAAGAATATTCATGCTAAATTTGCCATACATACATACATAGTTTGTCTTTTATGTATACGTAGATTAAATTTATATATTTATTATTATAATATCGTATTTCTTCCTGCTTTTTTTTATTTTATTTTCGTTTTAGTTACATTGAAAATTCCTGAATATTTCTACGTTATCCTATGAATCTCGTCGTACTAATCAACGTGACAGAATACTCACTACGCTAGTGATAAGGTAATCACACTCGTTTTATATATTACTTTACTTTGATCATACCAAAATGCATAATATTGGCGCATATTTATGCAGGGGAGAGCCATTTACCGCGTATTGGCTCAAGGAAACCAGCCAGCTGCCTTTTATTGGCTTCCAATGGATCTAACATTTGCAAATCTAAAGTTTCTTCACCAATAAACGCATCTGATATTCCGTCGACTAGTGCACACGTAATAAGTCGACGAATACCGGTTAGATTTCTCGCTCTTTTCATTTGCACGCAACCATTGCATAAGGAATATTTGAGAAAACTTGTACGGTAATCACGTTATAGGCGACACATGTAATTTTCTAGATTTCTTGCTCCTTTCAGCTGCACGAAATCGTTGCATAAGGAACAGTCGAGATAACTTATAGGATAATCACGTTATAGACGATGTACATAAAGGAATCGTACACGTCGTTAGCTTGGATGATGTTGGTTTCTGAGATAAACGTTCCGATGAATATGTTTGGACGTAGTACACGATATGATGAGTATAATAAAAAATTTTGTTTTCTATCTTTTTATTCAAACGCCAATTTCGATCAAATTTCTACATTTTATTCTGTTGATTTCTTTATTTATTATCCACTGAAGACTCAAGTCCAATATAATAGCACGTTATTAAAATACAACAATTTTGCAATTGTTAAGCAAATAAATTGAAATGAAAAAGAAGGTAAACATATAAGCGTGTATAGCTTTCGAGTTACAGAGAGTTAAATTAATACACGTCGAACGTAAAGCGTATTTACAAAGCTTGGCTCGATTGCTGTGCATCAAAGAAACTATCTATGCAAAAGAGTTGGTATAACGCAGAAAACACTTTGGTTTCACTCGCTTTGTCTCCACCAGTCTCTACTCGTTTTATTGTTCGGAATCGTGGGCGTTTGGAACAGGGTTGCCGGGCAGCTGAAAATAATGCGCTAGGAAACAAATTACACCTGGTCCTGGTTTAAGTCCTGTTTCCACTATATATTACTTCGATGAAAATTTCAAGCGTTTTTACCTATAGACAGCATGTATTATTCCAATGTAGTTGTTCAAAATACATATTCTAAAGTTCGTAAAATACTTTTATATATTGAATTACCACGTTTGATTGAAACGCATTTGCACACTGTTTAACGTTACATTAGAACTGAATTTTTTACGCTGGAATACTGTTTGCAAGTCTGCATTCTTGAACGGTGAGTCGGAACATTCACGGAAGCGTATGATGAAATATCGCCATGGTTATTCTCTCTGTTCCCTGATTCCACAATCGTGATGGAAATCTCGATAAAAAGATATTTTCCTAATGTTATTTGCTCGCCATATCACGTGCATTCTAAGAATATAAGAAAACAGTGCCACTGAAATAAAACATGTCGCCGTTTTCTTCGAATGCTAGTCGCATGCTAAATCACCGCTCGTTCGTGATATCGCAATGTTATCAGATCTGAGTTCAGCGATTACCGAGATTTCTTTGATCTTAACTTTTTAATATTCCTCGTATGAAAATTACTGCCATAGTGCTCTAGAGTAGATGGTATTACGAACATGGGACCTGAAGTTAAAATGTTAGAACACCTTGCGGTCTCCAGAAATATCACGCGTTACATTGACTTTAACAAATGCTAATTGATCTTCCATTGGACGTAGAATATACGAGATTTCGATTTGGAGATAGAACGATAAAAACGCTTCCACTTGGACGTACGATGTAAGAGATTTCTTGGACGTAGGATGTAAGAGATTTCGACTAAGGCTCAAAGAGTAACTTAACTTAAAAATTAAAAAATCCGCTCAGAGATTTACCTGATATATCTGTATACCTAGAACTCGAAATATTCTGTCACAGTCATCTAGAACGCGAGCAACGATATCACAGACTCCCAGCACTTTGCAGATCTGATCAGAATCAACTGTATTACGATAGCTCCTACCAAAGACATCGAGAATATGAGAAATCCTGATTTGGTTAATTAGATTAGTATTTCTTGGAGCTCGAAGGATTTTATTAAAAGTATATTTATACACATTCAATGCATCAAAAAGCCTGAACTTCTTCTTTCGAACTTTACAATTTGAGAAATGCGATTAGAGCTATTTAAAACACGAGCTATTTGAGCTACTAAAGTTATTTGAGACCTCAAATTACTACATATCTCAGTTGGGACTCGTCATACTTTGTATAGGTCTGACCAAATCTATCCAAGTTGTAGTTATCTCCATGATTTCAGTCTTTGTACTGTAACAAGTAAATTTGATCAGTACTCCTCAAGTCCTAAGTAAGGATAGGAATTCTTTTGTTCCGAGTATCGACTCCGATCTTCATATCTTTGGCCGAATTCGTCGTGCTCCAACAGGGATAGGCTCAGTTTGATCCAAACTTAATTCCAATCTCGTGCCATCAGATCTAACTGGTTTTGATAAAACTCGTTACATAGGTCTATAGATCTATAGCTTCATAGCTGACTACTTGGGACTATAATTATTATTTATTTCTAGTTATGACGAATGCGTCATATATCTCTAAATTTATTCAAATTTCATTTAAAGTGGATCGTTAGAACCAGTGAGGGCCAGACCTGAGATTCTCCTTCTAAATATTTATGAGCTCTTCAATTTCTGAATAACTGTAACAGGGTTTGTAAAGTAGTGGACGTCTCAGGTCAAGGCCAAGGTGTTCTAAGTAACTAAGGCTGGGCCACTCGTGCTACGAATGGCTTCAATAGCATCTCCCGATATCTAGGCTTCCGTAGAGGAGGACTTTCGATTTTTGAGTATCTTTAGCTACGTTGTCTCGTGTCCTAGACGAGTTGGGCCAAGTTTCTCGAATCCCAGCTGTTGATGTCGCGATCTCGGTTGGCTTTAGCCAGCTTTTCCATGCACACGGTGCCAACGATATTTAGCGAAACGATACAGTCTCTGGAATATTGTTTATAATTATTTCTATCTCTCGTGTGTGCTACTCGTCTCAAAGCTGCAAAATCTTCTCTAACATCAGCGATATGTAGATATTTCCTGTATTTTTGAAACGTTGTTTTATAATCGCGTGTCACTGTCACATAACAACGATATAAGGTACAACGATACAAGGATCTCTTTCTTATTTCAAGTCAAAAGAATTGAAATATTAAATCTGTTTATCTGCATAATATTGGTATTTAATTAAAGTGAAATTTAATATCTGCATCTCTGGCAATTATTATCCAATGTAAATTGCTATCCAATGTAAATAATTACGATATATACAATTAAAGTTGTAGAAATATTAATATCGATATTTATATCGATCAATATACAAAGATTTACTGTGTGGGCAATTTTGAAATCTACCTACGAACCAAATAGTCTCAAGATTCTCGTTCAGTTTTATCTTAGGTCCATATCCTCAAGGAAAGCGAGTAACATCCACGCCTTTCATCGAACGAGAACGAACGACAGGATCGACTTCCTCGATCACCTTGATCCTTCGTCGAACTTACACTTACACGTAATATTTGCCCAACGAGGATCGCCCATAACATTAACCTACATAACATGAAATACATGTTCCGTAGATCGTGAAAAGTAAAACGGAGTAAGTCGCAAGGTAAAAGTTGCGGAGTATGGATATACATAATGATACGCATGCGATAGCCTATTTCTATAAGAAAAGTTTCCTTACGATATTCTTCAATTATTTTTCGTTCTTATTATCCGATAGAAATTTATATTTCAGGTGTATTTTCTGCTTTTCTCCTGGAAGAACTAAATTTCCTATAAAATTCATCGTATTAAAAATAACATATAATACGAAATACAGAGTGGATTATTAAGTACGAAGGATTAAACGATGATTTCCTCTCTATAAATCTCACGCAATTCCGTTCCACGTAGTTAAAGCTATGGGGTTAGCAATCACTTCGTCATCGCACGGCACTTTATCGTGCCAATTTAAATCTCGCCTGTATTGTTCGAGCAAAGTAGCAAAGTGTGTTGTGTCAGCAAAGTAATAGGCACTTGTAATCGTAGTCGAACGTTTCAGGAGGGAAATTATCGAGATCTACCTGAGAAACGTATTTGATCGATATCACTAACGATCAAGCTATATCGATACTAAGATAGATTAAAATAACATACTAAAGAATTGGCAAATATTTTGTTCCGTGAATGTGGTAAAAATACAGTTTGAAATACTTTGACTCTGGAGGAATACAAATATTTTTCTCTATTAACACGATCGTTATTGATATTTACTTTGTTAGGATCTTTGAACTTTTATATCTCCGTCTTGATCTTGTTTTAGCATCGAAGAAGATTCTCAACTTAACTTAAGGAAATAAAGACGAAACAAGAAAATCATTGGATGATAATAACAATTTGTTCATATTTCTCTGAAATTCGGAATATGTTTCGTTAGAAGAATGGAATCGACGAAAACGGCTGAAGAAATGCAACAGACTCGAACCAAACTTTTAATCCGCAACATCTTCACGCTCGTGTTGATTCTATGTTTACAAAACTCGACTGGAAACATTTCTTGCTACTTTTTTCTAAAATTAATGGGATATGTACATAATTAATAGTCGAAAGCAATTTTCTCTGGCCACTCGATAATAATTTTAGAAAACGAGTGCTCTACGATTTCACGGCGCCTATCGATTAAATGATTCACGTATCCGATACATATTCATGAAAACGATCTCTTTTTTCCTTGTGAAAGTAGCGTTGAAACTTTATGATTCAGCTACTCCTATTTCTCTTTTATATGTTTCTTCCTTTTTTGCTTTTTAACCAATTGCTTCGCATGCTTCACGTTTTACTGGTTCTCGATAACGTTCCTCGGCGAGATTCCCAGTAAAAGTTAATGCAAGCTGGTCTCGTGCCTCGATGAAATATCGCTGATAAAACCTCAACGACATTCTTAATACGCTCGACTACGTATTTCAGCATTCCTAATAAGTGTTTCAAGATTACCATTCTGGATTTAACGTTATTCCGATAGCCGGAATTTAGTTTCTTCTGTCAGGATGTATTTTAATGGGTTTCTTGCCACTCGTTTACTACGAGACAATACGAGAGGAATAATTTTGTATTTGCTCATCGCTACTTTACATAGCGAGACACGATTTTTAATAGCACGCCAACAGATTTCCAGATAAGTATTCATGGTCAGTTGAGATTGTTTGCGTTCTTCGCGAGATTCCCACGTGATAATGGGAAAATATATTTCAGGTCTAGCGCTCAGCTGGAATACGAAATGTTTTAATGGATTTTTTGTCTCTTCATACGCATACACAGGCATCAGCGTGGTGTCGACTTTAATGTCTTTTCGAGTACATTCGCTCGACGATATTTGTTCTAGAAACTTCTCTTTCAACGATTGCGAAATAAAATACCGCGGCTTTGTATGTCTGGAGAGGAATAAGCAAAAGGACAGATTACAATTATTAAAATTCTATAATGAAATTAATAATGAAATTGTTGAATTGTTGTTGAAGTTGATAATGAAATTAAGAAGTCCTTTTACATTTATACCAACATGTACAAATTTGTCTTCTCGATCCTTTTTCTTTTTTTTTTTACAAGGAGTTTATTGAGTCCAGAAAATACAGATTTTAAGTACGTTATTCACAATAAACATGAATTTTTGTAATGATATGTTAGGCAAAGGTACCGATACGCGGCGATACGACGTAGCCATGCTGTATTATGTGTGGGCGCTTTACATTTTTTGTTGTATGATGCAGTTTTTGAGTTTAAGCCTCTGGGGAGCGGATTATTCTTTTTCTGTCCTGAAAAACTTGGTCGCAAAACAGGACGCTTCGGTAGTTTGCTTTTTGGGTGCTTGTTTTCTCGATCCTTTGATCCTTTGCGTGACCAATACGATCTAAGAAATCATCCACAAGGTGCTTATTATTTTGAGGGAATAGTTCAACCTTCTAGGCTCTAGAATCCAACACGCAACGGTAAAAGATAAGCAAGAGACGATATCTAACCGTTTGAGTCTCGGGGGTCTTTGAAAAAACAGGGTCGAAAAATCCCGGACAGCGCGATAGCGCTTCTCTTAATCGACTACGAAGAGAAACAAGCTGGTCATATTTGTTATTTTTATAAAATACATCTATATCGTTACATATACGCACTATTAGTTCGTAAATATTTCAAGCTCGATAAAAATTATTGAGGAGATGACAATGAAACACAAAATACCGTCAGTCGTCCGTAGCGTTCAAATGTACCGAGACTTTTCGATACAAAATCTAAACAGCGCTGCTTGGGACTTAAAATTACAAAATCGTTTACGCTTTCGTGTTGCTAATTTTCCTACGTCATTAAGCGCGTATTTCGTAATCGAATCTAAAGAGAGGTTGAAACGTAGAAATTGAAGGACCGCTAGAAAGAAAGGAATTATCAGACGAAAAGTTTCGTATTGGCAACCCCTCGAACGGGTTATCGATCATCGATGCTTAATTTAATTAATTTGGTCGAAAGTGGTTGCTTCTGTTGTCCTTATGAGGCGCGTGGTAGACTCGCAGCTGATCCCAGCGATCACGTGCCTCTCGCAATCATCCATCGTCGTTGTATTTAATGTCTCTACATAGCGCAGTCAGGATAATCGATCTACATTTGCATTGCAAAATAATATCACATTGGCGCGACGCCAGTGCCGCAATTGGGTCGTATCTTACAACGAATTAACTTATGGTACGCGAATATACGGTACAACGATAAATTTCATGACTTGAAACGGTTCATAATAAGCGTGCTACGAGGAGAAGTTAAAGGTGTACGTGTAAGACCGTGTCATGGACAGATGCTGTTATCATTTCAGAGTGTCCTTTATTTACTTCGATCGACAGGTGGAACGTGCCATCGGTTGCACGCGTTTTCAGTTTCCTGGACAGGCGCGCGGAACCAGAAGACAAACCGCACAGTCAAGTCTTGCTGACTCAGACGCTAATTTCGGAGCGACGACGTATAATCACATTGTGTAATCGATTTACGAGCTACCGCGAAAAGGACTAAAGAAAACACGTTGAATGGACTTGTTGTGTTTTGTAATCGCGTGGCCAAGCGAACGAACAATACGCGAATAGAGTAAAAATATTTTGTAAACTAAGGAACGTGAAGCGTGAGATGGAATTATCGTTAAATGGCTCGCCACTGTAACACGAAGATTTATTACATTAGTTTAGTCATTAGAAGAGACACACGCGAAATACGTTTTAAAGATAATATCTTGACCGCTCAGCCATTGAAAGCTAATAAAAATCGACAGATAATTTGAAGAAACAAGTTGGGAATAGAGTCAAATTGTTTGATCTATCAAATTGGCAATTACAACAGATCGAATACTTAACTGTAGTCAGCAATTAGCAAAGCTAATTGAATTACCATGTTCCATGATAATTTATAATTGAATAAAATAATCACGTACTAATCTATTTTAAAGTTGATTTGCATAAATTGAACCGAGCATGGTTGGAAAAGTACGTAAGAATAATTGGATTTCTGTCAAATGTTTTGAAAAATTGTCCACGTTGGCTGATTTATTCGAAAGAATTTATATCGTTGATTATATTTCACGATACCAGGAAAGAGATATTGTCGACGTAAAATTTGGATACGATTTATTATTTGCTAATAGAATAAGCGTTGTTGTATAAAGCAGGAAAGAGAGAATAAAATCAAGAATCTTCTAACAGCGTGTGCTGCAAAATTGTCTTTTATCGATAAATAATCTATTTTCTCTGGTCAAGTCTAAAGGTCAATAAGTAAGTGGAATGAAAGATGGAAATTGTATTATCTCTGGTGCTTAGCAACGATCCAATTTCCTGCAAGCCAGACTTAACGCATTTCTTGGAATAAACGAATTTTGCGATTCTACGAAATACAACAACGTCAAATGCAACAGCGTTCGTTTATCATTCGTGATAAGAACGAAAATTTATCGTATGCGGACTGTCGCCAATATCAAATTTAATATTATGCAACTTCGTGGCAATGTCTAAGTTACAATCTAAGTTAAAGTTAAAGTCTAAATTACATTCGAACTTTCTAATACGCTTCAAATCGTTCGATTCGCGACTCTTGGCAAATTTAATGGAATTATACAGCGAAAGGAAAAAGAACGGACCTCTTTGACCAGACGTAACGAACTGAAGCGAGAAAAGAGAAGAAAGAAAAGAGAAGCGCGAAGAAAGTAGAACGGTTGTTTCGTGCTATTTAAGTTGTAAACCACGCCTTCTAATTTACGACAACGTCCAAGTGAACATGTAATTGGGAAATCCAGGCCGAATTATCAACAAACTGTCCTTTTCCCTTGGAAAATATTTTAGTCGGTCTATCTTGTCAAGCGTTACGTACACGTGCGAATTTATTATCACCAGTTTGCGGATTTCTATGCAAATATTTTTGTCTATCGAAACGAAGAGAGACAGCACTTTGATAGAGATTTTATATATTTTTGTGTATCTATTCATTTTTAAAAGCGCGTTCTAGTCCAGACCGTTGGAAACGTCAATTATTCGAAATTCTATTTGATGATTCTGCCAGAATGAATATTCCGTATATTTTTGTTATGTCTTTTTTTAAACGTTGTTATGTTATAAAATATTAATTACGTGTTATTATATTATAAATGCATGCGAATCCACGGTGTAGTTGTTACCGTCTGATGGGACAAATTGATATTGACAAATTATATGGGACAAATATATATAATTATATGGAACAAATTATATATCGATTGTCTAAAAATAAATTCATGTTGTAAATTAGTAAAAAAATGTAATTATTTCTTTTTTCAGCGAATGTCAGAGGCAGTTAAGCAGAGTTCTCGACGACATGGGCGAGGCTTCTGCCAGAGCTCAAGGTCTGAACAAGTCAATAACCAGCGCCGTAAAACTTCGAGATACTGACCATGTTGTTTATTTATTAGTTGACAATGAAGCTAACAAGTAAGTTCTTTAAACCTTCTTTAACCCTGTTTCTCCTATTTATTATTTTCAGTCGATTTTATCTCATCGGTTAAGTATAAAAATTACAGTTCTTTTAAATACTCCTCGATATCAACTTGTATTTAACTCAAATATGAAAGACGAAATTTCTAAAAGCTGCAGTCTTCGCTCACTTTGAAATTCCTATTACTATCACGTCGAAGAATTTCAATCCTCTGCTATCAACAACTCTATCGAAGTTTGGTTTGTTCGCTACACGCTCATCCATGGACGATCATAATTTCTTTATTTCTTCCAATCCAATAGTTTTTCGCAACGATACGTTTGAACGAAAGCACGAAAGATTGTCAATCTAGGTAAAAAAAACCGAGTTTTCTAAAAAGGAAAGCGCAATCATCGCTGCCAGACGAAGAAGTACTACTTCGAAAACTGCTCGATTTGATCGCTCTCGTAAAAACTTGGACAAACGACGAAGACCCTCTTGGAAACAGCAACCTGAACCCGAAGCAGAGGACGAAAAGGAAGCTGTATTTACCGGGATAAGGGGTTTCGTAGCGTGCAAAATGGTTGGCCGATCGATATGTCTGGTGTCTCCTCCCCTAGAGGAATTCAGCTTCCCCATCCTCGCAGAATCCAACCGCTGTGTACCGTCATTCAAAAGCTATTGCTCATACTTAAACCGAGGATAATTCGACTCTTCACTTCTGTTAACCGGCTAACCTGTTAACTGCGGAGTTTACTTTCAAAAATCCTTCGCGAAGTGAGCAGATAAAATCGAGCGATGAGGAGTATACACGTCGATCGCAGGGTAATTGCCTGTATTATACATTTTTGCGAAGAAAGTGAAGAAAAATGAAGAGGAAGAATTAGATTTCTATTTGGTAAAAAATTGACAATTCATTGTCGAAGAAAGGTATTGTTGTTAAACACTGAAAAATTGCCAGGAAGCAATAAAGCAAAGTACTGAGAACAGTTTGGCAATAGTTTCCATGGGAGAAAGTAATCAACACAATTTATTAAAAACATATGACAATGATCGATATACCAAAGAGAATAATCAAACAATCCAACACTTTTTTTTATAAAATACATAATAGTTTTACTGAAAGTAAACATACCGCTAAATGTCACGCCGATGTACACGTCGATCGCAGGGTAATTGACTGCATTATACATTTTTGCGAAGAAAGTGAAGAAAAATGAAGAGGAAGAATTAGATTTCTATTTGGTAAAAAATTAACAATTCATTGTCGAAGAAAGGTATTGTTGTTAAACACTGAAAAATTGCCAGGAAGCAATAAAGCAAAGTACTGAAAACAGCTTGGCAATAGTTTCCATGGGAGAAAGTAATCAACACAATTTATTAAAAACATATGACAATAATCGATATACCAAAGAGAATAATCAAACAATCGAAAACTTTTTTTTTATAAAATACATAATGGTTTTACTGAAAGTAAACATACCACTAAATGTCATTAATATTACTCTTTACTAAAACTTTGAATTTGTGTAGTAAATAGTAATTTTTTACTTTACACGATGAGTTTACACGTTAATCGCAGCGAAATAAAGTTTTCGATTGACGTGTATACACGTATACGTGTAATTAACTGGTTAAACGATTGTCAATAGCGTAGTAATGTATTATATCCGTGTATTTTTTTCCTTGTGTTTGGAGTAACATTTTCATTAATTCGTTGAACTATCAGATATTACATATCACATTGAATCTCATTGTTATTTGAAATTCTCACGATTCTTGATAATCCGCGTGTATACAATTCTAGTGAATTTTCAGCGAACGTATGACATTATTTAGGAATAATTTCTTAAAAGTTTTGCCAAGATCGGCTAAAGTTGTCTCGTCCACCGAGGCCTCGACTTGGTATTAATCCATCAATTTTGTTTCGTAATCTCTTTGATTTAATCTCTTTGATTTGATAAAAAATTGTAAAAGTTTTTGAATAATCACCACGTATGTTATTCGTAACAGTTTCTTTGTATGTCTTGATGCGTTATTACAACAACGTATAATCTATGCGTTCTAAAGCATTTTGTATGCAATTTTTTACTCGAATTCGAGACAGAAACAAACTACCTATGTGGATAAAGCTGCGTAAAATCGAAAGTAGTCGAATAACAGTGAAAACTGCGAACGATCCTCGACTTACGAACAGCATACAGTGTATATACGCGTAAAGCGTTTCATATTCTGTTTCTTTTTATCATAATCGCGGAGAAAACTTCTTCTTGGTACTGTGTCGTGTGCGCAGAGACAATAACTGGCTCGTGAAGCTTTTAAGTTACTTTTCACGCTGTCGTACCGCGATATACGGCGTTAATTAATTACCAAAAATACCGGAAGTACGATGAAATTCCCATCTTCACGACGAAGCCAGTTTAACCGAGATACGATCGACCTGGCTTGGGTTACACGATTCATTATAACAATGGTGGATCATGGATATCGTTAACAGACGAGGAAACCAGGTAGCGTGAGAAAATCTGTGCTCGTTACGTCGATGTGAAAAAAATTTGAAATCGTAAATTATAGTTCGTTGTATTATATCGTTGCGAAACGCTCGATGATTATCGCGTGTAAGAATTTTCGAACAGCTATTGAGAGCTTTTCTCCATCGATATCGTTAGCTACCGTTAGTTTCGCGTCTGTGTAACTTTTAATTTATAGAAATGAATTTATTGATTATATTTATAATGTATAACTCGTGCGTAACTTGTAGGGAACATTTCAGACGAAAATCTGAGATACATCGCCAACTCTGTTCGAGGAAAAACTGTAATCTGTTCAATTATGAAAATACCTACATATTTAGAGAAACGAATTCAGTTTTAATTCCTAATCATTTGTAATCTAAAACCAGAATCCGATGTACTTCATAGCAGTAAACATTGTCATTTCAGTCGAAAGATAAATTCTTATTCATTTATTATTATTTATCATTATCATTTTATCATCTATAAATATATCCGTTTAAGAAAATTAATTTATCGATTATACTTATTATCTACAATTCATTTGTAATTTATAATAATCTGCAATTTGAAACAAGAGTCTGACATACATCACAGCAAGAGACATCACCATGTCCATTCAAAAATAAACTGTAATTTTTAAACTCGAACTTATTTCCTCTCCACAATGTTGTGGCACAGCGAACAGACGTAAGGTGTAAATAGCAATTTCGCCGGGGAACAGCTGCCCGAAAACAGCACAGTGACGAATACGATGGTCCAATTCTTAGCTCCGCTACGAACTTCCTCGAGTCGCTGATCCCCGTGTTTTCTTTCGCTCTATCTACGTCTAGGAACGCGAACCTCGAATGGACCGCAGCCGTGAATCATCATCGAGTAATATTACGTACAACGTTCCTTCGATTTTGCAGCGGACTGGGCAGCGTGGTGGGATTGTTGAAGACCGGATCGAAGAACCTCTTCATGTTCGACGAGACTGGCGCTCATTATCAGCTGAAGCCAAGATGCGTTTTGGACTTCTATGTTCACGAGTCACGGCAACGCATGGGCCTTGGAAATATTCTCTACCAGCACATGCTCTCCGTAAGTGGATTATGCAATCGTTAAATCAATGACATTTCGTACGAATGATTTTAGTTTGGCGGAAGACTCGCGTGCAATGGAAATTCGAAGCTCAGGTAGCTTTCTCGAAGGAAACGCGAAGGGATGTGTGATATTGGCAGTAAAAAAGTTCTTTTTTATTTATATGTCGGGTTATCATTAGGATTTAAGGCGCGTAACGATTCTTCGTTTGAATTAGCCATTGTTTTACGAAACAGAGAATATATTTACGCGAATAAACGAGATTTTACAAAATATTATGAATAATGTGTTTAATAAATGATAAGATTAACAAACGATAAGTCTAACTAATAATTAGATTAAAGAATATTAAGTTTAACGAACGATAAGAGGAACGAATAATATGTCTTACGAATAATGAATTTAACGAATAACGAGATTAACGATTGATAGGTTTTACGAATAATGAATTTAATTAACGCTATTAACAATGTTCCGGGGTTCAAACGAATCCACGGTCAACGGGATAACTCTTTACTATGCGTAGAATAATTTTTAACACAAAAATACGATTGCTGAGACACTCGGTAAATTGCTCGATGTATCTCTTTCCAAGGCGATCACGCGAATGAATATCCGATGAAAATCTTTTTCGCTATACGACTGCATTTGTTTGTTATATGCTCGCTGGAGACATCGAGAAGCTTCCAATCGTTGTTGCTAGGCAATTTCTGTCAAAAGTTTGTTGTATACTCTTTGGAAACATCGAGAAAGATCCAAACGCCGTTGCTAGGCAGTTTCTGTCTGGAGATTGATTCCTAATACAACGTGTGTCCCATTATATCGACATCTCTAAAGTACAATTCTATGTGATTTCTAGGGAGAACGATACAACCGATCCACACGTTCGTCAGGCAAAACGTTTAAACGAACCGTGGCTACGTTCGGCGACCAGTTGTCACCTCGAACCCACTTTCGCTTTTCACAAATATCAAACAATTACAAATGACAATTGCTTAATTACGGTTATGGTAAAATCTAGGCTAAAGCATTAGAAGGCTTCCTCAAAATTGCAAAGGGAAGACTCCGGTTTTCCTTTCATCTCCGACATACACATAGGTCTAACGTCGCATCAACCGCGAGATTATTAGCTGCGGAGGCGGATGTGCTTGAAGCTTTACGTCGATCAAATGAGAGAAGTTTTGTTCGTAAACGCTTTGAATTGTTTATGAAATTCATGTTTGTACGAACATAAGTGAGAAGCTACGATCTAGACGCTAAAGTCCGTTTCATTCGCTAGATAATAGTTTGTAGAATATAGTTTAGTGTTTGTAGAATTGCGTATGAAATTAGTGGCTTTAGTTGGCAGAAGACTCCGGTGGAATACGAAAAAAAGCTCGTATGGTATTTTCGAAGGAACTGAGAGAAGATTCGACGTTGATAGGAAGAAAGAGATTTGTTCGAGACGCTTTGGATTACTTGTGAAATTCGTATTTCTGTGCAACTAGAAGATCGAGACGTAGAGATTTGTCTTATCTATTAGATATCGTGACAGGTACGGTATTTTGCATCTTTTTGCACGTTGTATCTGCTGCACTGTTTTTGCATCTGTTGCACTTTTAAAACAATTTGGTACTTTGAATGGAAATTTGCATAAACTTATAGAATTGCTTGTTGAATCGAGTGGTTTCAGTCGATAGGAGACCCGCGTGGAATGGAAATTTGGAGCTCAGGCAGCGTTTCTAAGAAGGCATTTGGATTATTTATGAGTTAAAAATATAATCGACGACGAAACTAATTTAATACTTTGAATGGAAATATTATGAAATTATATATTGAATTAACGACTTTAGAACGAGTATTTTTAACTGGCAAGAAACTCGCGTGGAATGCAAATTTAAAAGTCGGAT
This sequence comes from Bombus impatiens, assembly GCF_000188095.3. Lineage (NCBI taxonomy): Eukaryota > Metazoa > Arthropoda > Insecta > Hymenoptera > Apidae > Bombus > Bombus impatiens. Next base: position 218,956 of record NT_177180.1, on the reverse strand, counting down.
AATAATTTTATTAATAGTGGTTGAAAACAAAAATTCGTTATATTTTATGTTATTTACGAATCAAAGATATAATTAACGATACAAACAATTTAAATACCTTGGATTAATATATTGAATAGCATGTATGGTAAAAATTATAGCCAAAGGTGCGATGATGTTGTTGAACGTGTTAAACGATACAGATAATCATAAATATGTTAATCTCGTTTTAATGCGAATCTCGTTTTAGTCTTGTGTATGTAAATATGTGTATATGTTGACAACTATTGCCACCAGAGAAACAAACATTTTTCGCAATATTTCAGAACTATTAATTATTCGGTTTTTCCTATTCAAATTATAAATTGCTAACTTGCAAAACGCTAATAAATAGCGAAAATAAAAAAGACAGAGAATTTCACGCTTTATTCGTATCTACTTAATAATTATAATATTACGTAGATTCAAGATTTTATATAGCATTTTTGTCACCTCGTTTGTTTACTTATCATCAAAATAGCGTTCGTAACATATGCAACATCGAATTTGTGATAATGTCAATGAATTTACGAGGGCAAAAAGAGTAGAATGGAACGAAAAATTGGCGTTCGTGTTTGGTATACCAGATTTTTTCCTCCGCTCTGTTATGGTCGCTGCACTTCTGTCAGAATCACAGCAAGTGCTGCTGGCTTGTGAACTCACCTCGTGTTCCTGTGAACAGTACTCGACTAATACCAGATTGCCAACCGGTGCGCAGTACTTTTCCGTAATTAAAGCTTATTAGCTTCGGTTCACGACATTTTATAGAACCTGCTGTTGACATAAGAATCGTACTTTTCCTCTTTTCTGTTCGAAATTTCAATCACAAAGAGTATGCATTTTTTTTAGAAATAGAAAAAGAGAAACTTGCTAATTAACACGTTCCGCGTTAATAACAGACTTTTATAAATAAAATGTTCATTTGCTAAATTCCTCTCACTATGCTATTGACTCTTCGCTGTATTAATATCTAACATGCAACGTTCGTTGCATTACAGGTATTTGGCAATATCAATACCTTTTATATATACATATAACGTTTCACGTTGCACGTGAATTTATTATACAACTTTTCTTTCCAAATCCCCTTCGTTTTTTATCGATATCCCGCATCGAAATTAACATCATCGCATTTATCAAGATCTACGTAAAAGCAAAGCTCATACGTGCCAATTGAAATGCAAGATACAAGCAACGAATATGTTAATCGAGGCAAACGCAACGGAAGATCAATGTTGCAAGAACAGCTGAAATTCCATTCTTCTCTAATTACATGTTTTAATACAACCATCTTAAACGTTTGCTCTTCTCGAGACACGCAAGATGTTCGTTTACGTAGCGTCTGACTTACATAAATTTTATTGCGTTAATCGTCGTACGTGATTACTTTATTTACAAAATCGTTCTTCCATTTCAGAGTTATAAGTCGTCGTCTAAAGAGATCGTAAACGATGGAAATAGAGAAGGGGAGAATTTTTAACATAATCGTCCTAAACGTAATGTTCCTGCTTTAAAAATACCGAAGGTATCAACCCGGCGTCGTATCAAGTTTATTTTTAAATTTTATTGCGTCCAACGATGTAATCTTTTAATCTCGTCCAAGACCGTTGTTACTTAAAAAATCCTTCTTCTGTCTTAGAGTCGTGCAATCATCGTCTGCAACGAATTAGACTTTGCGAGTAGCTGTCTAAAGAGATCGTGAAAATAGAAAATAAGAAAGGCGAGAGAATCTTTTAACGCAACCTTCATAAACTTTTCCTTCTCGCGAAACGCGAAAGGTGTTGATTCGCATTGCGAGAAGAAAATTCCGTTTCGTGCACTGCTGCCGCTGCTGATTCTCTTGTGTTAATCTTTCCCCTTCGTTCTGTTCAATTTCGTTTGCCCACGAGCATGTGCGAAACGACGATGTTTCGCAACGTTCGGCTTAACGAGCAACAGCGCGATTTTGCGTAAGATTTCCATGGAAGTGGTCTGCATCGAGATCGCTGGGACGCCTTTCTGCTTTTACTCGGGAAGTAATTACGTCTCGTTTACACCGTCCAGCACGGTTCACATCCTCTACGTGTGGGTGGATAGCAATTTCGTACGCAGGAGACGAACTCGTGTAAGCTGTTCGTTCTTTAACTGTGCCACTCTTAACGCCAACCATAGTCGGTATCCGTGTTGGAAAACCTGTGAATACGAATGTCGATTATAGTCGCCACGTAACGAACCATGACTGCTACCGTCGATCATCGGCGTTCAGGTAATGATTAGACTGCGGATGCTTGTGCAAATTTTACGAACTTTTGCGAACGTCAGTAGGAAAACGGAACTTACGTAGAAATTTTACCTAGTAAATATCGCAACGAGTATCGCGCTTTGCATACTTTATATAGCTTTTTATATCACGCACAGTATGCGTCTTGCGTATTTTTAAAATTTTGCATTTTTCACGAATGCATAAAAATCCCGTAGTCTAGTCTGGTGATAATTTATCCGATACTGATTACGTAAGACGACCATCTGCACTGTTATTTCCATCGTCGTGCTGCAAAATGTGTACCGAGTGAGTGCTTGAATTCGTATGCTGATCTCCTACTGCATTTAGTGCATGTGTACTGCTTTGTACAGTTTTCTGTTATTTAGGAAGTATAGTCGTTGGACTATAGGAAACTGCAAATACCGATTTATTTATTAATCGATTCTTTGGCGTTTAATTCGAACACGACGAACGTTCCTGTACTATCTTAATATCTGCACTCTGTTTCTTCATATTCTAAGATACTCGAATTCTATGAATTGTAACCGAAGTACGTCTCGAAGGATTTTGAACGTCGATTTGCGAAATCGCTGGTACAATAATACGTACACAGGAGTCGTACTCGTAGCTATGTATGCACGTCGTAAAGAAAGGGTTAAAGATACGCTCGGATACTTACAAGTTACACCTACCAGACTTCCGTTCTCTTCCCATCTTCGATAACAGACATTCTCGACGTCTGAAACGATACCATCGCGATAGTCTGGCAGATAGCTTATTTCAAACGAAATCAAATATTTCGGCTCCTTTTACGCCGAATAGACATTGAACTTATATATGATATAATATATTAATTAAACGCACACGTAAACGGATACCGATCGTACATAGGAATTCAATTAAAGCTATAACTGACGATAATTAAGTTCTCGTCTACGTTGCCGTATGAAAATATAGATTAGAATTAATTAATGGAGTCAATAACGATAATTATTAATGCCATTGCGAATTGATTTAAGTATTAAATTAATTATATATAGTTTAGATTAATTTATCATGGAATTAATAGGAATTAATGAATAGTAGATCAATATAGGTAATCTCAGAAGTCTTCTTACAATTTCAATTTAGATTCTTTCTTGTCGAGATTGACAAATTTATGTGATCTTTCACCCTGCGTAGGTTGCAAGGATATATAAAAACGGAGGAATGACAGAACGAGGGGGAAAGTGTTCACAGGTTGGTTAGAGTAGGATGATGAGAGAGAGAAAGAGGAAAGAAAAGAGAGAAGAAAGAGGAAGGAACGGTAGAGACGAAAGGAAAAAGACAAAGCAAGAGGAGGAAATAAGAAAGAAAGGATGAAGAGAAAAGAGAATCCCTCGGTACTTGTTTATCTTTGTTCCTGCTAATTGCGTAATTCTAACAGGAACGATCTGATACCCATTCGTTTTTACACAAAGAACATGAAAGTTACCGTGTCGTTCGTTGTTAGATACATTTTCGATGGCATTTTCAGATCTTCACAGAATTAAATACAAATACACTAACGAACTTCGGTCTCTTACACGTATTTGTTTCATCGATCTCATTATATATTCGAAATTAGTTGCGGCGTGTAATAGGAATTTTATCTTCTTGTCGATCGAATATTTACAAGGAAAAATCACGTTATACGCATGGTGAAATTATTTAATGAATTTCCAACGAATTAATTCGTTTCGCGCGATAATTAGGAATAAGAGAAACGACGCGAGAAGCGCGAAGTCGATGTAAGAAGCAACGTGTTACTATACGTGCACCGTTACACTACAGCGATCTAAATGAAGGATTTCTTATTTTTTCGTGCAGTTGAAACAGCACACAGAGCGGAACGTAAGGCGACCGAACACAAAGCCAGTCCTTAAACGGAGTAACGACTGGCCTCTTTTTCCTATCCTTCTTTCAAAGTTCCTGCAACCTGTTTCTTGCCCGTGCACAGATCGATAGTAATTTTCTTTGCTTTCTTGTGGAACGACCGGCGCTCGAATCCCAAGTTCACCGACGAAATCGTGGCTCGCGTGCAATTCTCTAATCACCGTTTCTCAACCTAACTGTACGTGTAACTGTCCATTGTCGAACGTTATATTCTCATGCCATCTTTGTAAACTGCACTTATTTCCTTATAGTCCGACACATTCCTTCGATGTCAGTTTAAATACATTCTTCGGTACTTCCTGTATTATTATTAGAGACTGTAAGAATGCATAGCGTGCATAAGTATACTTAAGTACTATAAATATATAAGTGCTACAAGTATATTGAATACTATAAGTACTTAAGTAGATTTTTATATATAAAATTAATAAACTTACTAAAGTACTATACTTAAATACTATGAGTACATAAATGCTATAAGTATATTGAATACTATAAGTACTTAAGCATAGTACTTAAGTATATTTTTATATATAAAATTAATAAACTTAAGTACTATGAGTATATAGGTGTTATAAGTATATTGAATACTATAAATACTTAAGTATATTTTTATATATAAAATTAATAAACTTACTTAAGTACTATGAGTATATAAATGCTATAAGTATATTGAATACTATAAGTACTTAAGTATAGTACTTAAGTATATTTTTATATATAAAATTCATAAACTTAAGTACTATGAGTATATAAGTGCTATAAGTATATTGAATACTATAAGTACTTAAGTATATTTTTATGTATAAAATTAATAAACTTACTTAAGTACTACGAGTATATAAGTGCTATAAGTATATGAAATACTATAAATACTTAAGTATAGTAATTAAGTATATTTTTATATATAAAATTAATAAACTTAGTGTATAAAAATATACTTAAGTACTATACTTAAGTATATAAAAATAGTCAAATATATATAAGTAAATATTCGAAAACATGCAAGTATACTAAAACGCGTATACCGTTTCTTCAAATATTTAACAAATTTTGTTTCGATTAAGAGGATGAGTTAGGAAATCAAGTAGAAAGATATTTGAAGAAAAAGTTGATAGTTTATTTATCTTTTCGTTTATAATACCGTAATCTCTTAATTTTCCCTGTACTTCATGGCGTTCGTCTTTATTCGTTTCCTTCTTTCGTTATACCGAATAATTTCTTACACACTGTACAGAATAGAAAATATAACGAAATATATCGAAAAATATTAATCGGAATAATTGTCGGTCACGAAGTCGAGAACGCTAGATTAGATCTTCGATTTTTTAACGTGCACAGAGATTAAAACCGACATTAGATATGAAGAGAAAATACTCGCACGCTTACGACAGCTAATTTCGTGACTTGTTCCCGATAAGAAACAACACCGTACAGGCTACTGTGGCAAATTAGTAGACGGTCTTAAAGAGGAGCGTGACAAAAGGTCATTATGCGTGGGTTTTACGGTTGCAGGTAACCCGAAAGGTGATTGAACTCGTTCAGATTATTTGCTGCGTTAGTTTATTTAAAGCTCTCTTGCGGAATATAAAATAGGATTTATAATGTAAAGGATCAATGAGATATCAAATTATTCGAAATGTCAACTATTTGTACGTATTTCTGTGTATCTGTTTTCTATATATTTTCACAGTAATAATGCTTCTTGTCATTTTTACCTTTCAGGAAGAGAATATCAGGCCCGTGAAATTGGCGATCGATAGACCTTCAGAGAAATTCTTAGCCTTTCTAGACAAGTACTACGGTCTCTCGAAGATTATTCCACAGAACAATAAATTTGTCGTTTTTCAAGGATTCTTTGACGACGGTACGTACACCTTTTTCTTCCTTAAACTTCCTCGAATCTTTAAAATTTCGTGGTATCTATTGTTTCATTTAGAAACGACCTCAGTTACGAAAAATCAGTGAAATACGATAACGTAATTATCGCGTACACATAATTTTTATTTAACTTATCGAATCTTCTTGTTTCTCTCATCAAATGTTTCTAAAATATTACAATATTATTATAATTAAATTATTATTAATTAAAATATTATTATAATATGCGATTGGAAGAGAGAAGATAGAAGAATCGAAACCTCCATGAATTCAGAAATATTGCAGCACTTTGGTCTTACTGTACTGTACCTGTAATCGCTAGACTGCGGACGTTTATGCGGTTTAATATTTTTATTGACGTTGGTAAAGAAACGGGACTTAAATACGAATTTATTTTATCAATTAAACACCCTAACGAATGCTTTACTTTAAATAATCTGTATTTCTTTTGCAGATTGCGTACATTTTACAAGTTTATGCTCCTGTAAATTCCATAAGCGCATAGACATCCGCGCTCTAATCTTCTTTATTTTTGTGGTGTTTTACTTCGATCCGAGGACAGAAGAACAAAGTTTCGAGGTGTAAACGCTCGTTAAACAGTTACGTTTCTAATTACTTCGTCGAAGAAGTAAACTTGTCGGTTCGTTCGTTAACGACCACTATGCTAGGAATTCTCGTTAGAGCGCAGAGTAAACGCCGATCGTGTTGGTAAATCATTAACGCGCGTTAGTTGCTTCTGTTTAATTGATCGGTCATCTTATCGGTGAAATTCATCTGTTGAAATGATAAATTTAAAAAGAAATTCTTCGAAAGTTTCCGAATACGATAGAAAATGACTAGAAACAGGCCAATTTGAATTTTTAGAAAGTTTCTAAATATTCCCAAGAAGTTTCTAACTATGGCAGAGAAATATTAATCTAATAAAATGGAAGAAGATACCTGATCGTTATACGAAAGAAATTTATATCTTCGTAAAATCTGTATCCGACTTTTCCTCGTAATTTTAGCTAAGAAATACATCTGAGAATAATAAATGTATAATTATCGTTTCTATAAATTTATTATACAGAATAGATACAGATACAGAGGAATAAATATTTCTCTACGAAATTATCGAATTACTTCTATGAAAGTATCTCCATATAGTAATAACTATAAAGACATATCGTCACTATGATATTATTCATTTTTAATTCATGAACAAATTCAAGATCAATCCTATTCACGCATGTGCTACAATATGAGTACCATTTTTTACCGACAAACTGAAAGTTTGATGAGCGTCTCGTCTTCAAGGTATCTCCATAAAGATACAAGGTAGTCTGTGAGTGCATTGTCGATCTGCTTTCAAGTTAAAGGTACGAAAATGGTGGTACGAAGGTCGAGTTTCGCCTTGTAGTTGATCGTTCGCAGCAAGTGCCCTAAATCGGTAATTCTTACCCGCTGTGGTATAAAATCGCGGTCAATGTCAACCTATGTAATGACCCTATTATGTAAATCCCTTGATCGATTCGAAGCTGTCCTTAAATGATGAATTCGCTGACTCGACATTCTGTTGATTATGAACGAGTCGATCCAATTTCCTTGACATCGGATAGCTTATGGTAGGATATGAAATTGCTCGTTTTAAATTCCTCTACGCTATGACGAGGCGGGCTCACTTGCGAAAACTAAATGATATGAACGATAAGATTGATCGATAGATAAGATGATTGTATAGCAGTAAAGCGAGTTTAGTCTTATTATTGGATTAATATTGTTTTCTTAAGTTAGATTAAAATAACTGAACTGTACTATTAGGTAATAATTTTTGTTTTCTTCTTCTGTAATATACAGCGTTATTCAATAACATGTTTATTGGATATTTTGCAGAACGTCAGGATGTGAGGACGAATAGATACAGTTTACCTGCAAAGACCTCGATTGACATTGGTACTTCTAGCATCGTACATAACAATCTCGGGAAGAGTAGCTCTAAGTATGACATTTTATTTATAATGTTTAAGATATGTGTGTATTTTATAAATAATGTATTAAATATATGTATATAATCGTTCGTAGCCCAATGATAATATTATTTAGAGTAAGTGGATTATACTAAATTAAAAGATTACAGTATGATGATTAAATAGTAGATTTAACGATCTTATAAATATTACAAATAAGTGATATGTATATCGTTATCGTATTAACAACTTTCATCTTGGTTTCAGCTTAAATGGCGTTGCCTATTCTTCCCCCGTTTCACGCAGTTCGTTTGGTAGATACGCCGCGGCACGACCGCCTTGTTCCATGGCAAATGTAAGTACGGCATCACAGCACACCGAGGATCACCGACGAATAAGATAGATAAAAGCAAAATACCAAGCATAGCTTCATTTTACGCTGTTTTACTCTCGAAGTAGAATGCTAGACACACCAAGCTTTTGTATTAGCTATGTAACACACGTGTAAACTAAACACGTATTTTACATTAAGTTATTTGGATATAGCATTTATATGTGAATCGTGTAATAACTATATTTAATAATATTTTTGCACTTAAAACATTCTAATTATTAATTGCTTCGCGATAAAATTCCAACTGCATGTTTTAACACTTGTACGATAACATCGTTAATAGCACAGTAATAACCATGACTAAAAATGCATTAACGCTTTCTTTTAGATAATCCATAACACTGCTGTGCTTGGTCCATCAGCCGAGCGTACTGGGTGAGTAAACTCAAAAGATAGTCATCGAGATTGTTGAACGATCACGCAAAAGCTGCTTACAATGTTAATTAGCCTTTAATTTCTTTGTACCTATGGAGAGCGGTGAAGCCCTCTTGGATATCTGACTCGTTGAAGCTTTAATTAATCTTTCAATAGACGGATAAGTCGTTCTAAACGATGTAACGATACTATTTTCAATTATGTATACCGACTGAATTAATATTACACGTTGAATTTACTATAGAGTGATACATTGTTCATTGAAACTTTAAAATACTCAAGGTTGGTCGCTAAAGGGTTAAGGAAAACATGAATAACACGGCAATATGCGATATAAACAGCTTCCACTATTTTTACACTGAATGGTGTATATGCTCTACCTCTTGCCAGCGCACATTTGTACGCGCATCATATACATATTTCCTGGACCTTTCTCTTGCTTAATTTCTTCAATGTTGCCCCGAGGTTTTGGGTTGAACAAGATCGCTTCGATACTTCGATAGGCAACAAAAAATATGTAGATATCCGATTATATTGCTTCCATTAGTTAGAAAATTTCAATATTTATTTAATTATACAGTTTTAGGTATAGAAAAATGAACTTGCGTATTTAAATGTCACGAATTCTCTATATTAAGTCGATATTAATTCATTCATTCATCGGCTGATATATTGTAAATATTAAAATGGATAGTTTATAGCGTTTTGAGAACATTGTAAACATTGAGATATTAAAGTTCTATAAAATTTTATAACAAGACATCGATATTTGGCTGTTGGAAAAGATTGTTAGAAAAGACTTAAATTTAAGATATAAGTATCATCTTATTGTTTCGTCTTTAACGCACAGATATGTTTAATTTATTGAACAGAAACATTTTGTTAGATCAATTTGCGCATGTATGAATGTATGTACGTTATATTTATTTATTGTGATATGTACCGATTATTTTCAACTGGTCACTCGCACCTGTGCATATGATTAAAATGTGTTCACCGGATGTGCTGCATGGACTTTATATTTATTTCCTTTTCGTTGACAGATATTAAGCGATTCCACTCCCATGAAAACACCAGTTCAATATTCCCAATATCCTCTGCACAATGGCAACACGTTCCTTTTACTCTTGTTTTCGGAGTAAGTAATTTCATTTGCGTCACTTGCAAAAATTGTGTGATCCATGCATGATTTATTTTCTTTACAAAAATATTATCATTCATTATCTCATCATATAGGCGTAAGATAATAATTTATTTGAAAAAAAAAACATTTAAAAAATATACTTTATTTTCAAATAAAAACCTAATTATTCTGGTGTTTTATATTTTTTTTAAATCGATATTGTAATAACGTTCTTTTGCTTAGCATATTTATTGAAAGAATCTATAATTATTCTTTAGGCCTTAATATAATTGTTATACTTTGACAACGTAAAACTGCACGCAACAAGCAATTACGATCGTGGAATGCATGTTATTATCAAACATGTTTCCACGCATCTTCATGGGAAGTTACTTTTTCAGTGAAAAACCGAGCACGCCGGCTGCGACTCAACTGAAACCGGAACGACCACGATCGTTGAGCCTTTATTCGGAAGAAGAACAGAAGCAACGTACAAGCGAATTGTCAACAGTACCAACACCTGCTTTACCAGACTATCAACCGACTCCTTTAGCTACCATTTTACGAGAGACAGAGAAAACTGAAAAAAATATGAAACCATCGCCCTCGTGTAGCCAAGAAGTAGCTGGTCCCAATCAACATACTCGATTAGATTTAAAATTTTATCATTCTCCTTTATGGTAAACGAAAACAATGGAACAATGTTAGAATTATATCATCTGCATGTGCGACAAAATTAAGAACGCTTTACCTCTGATAATAAAGTATCAGAGGAAAGATAATTAATAATAAGCTTGATGAAAATTGGGCAGCTGTGGTAATTGAGGTGAACGTTGTGTATTAGTTTATATGACAAGGCGAAAAACGTGTACTATAATTGATAAAATCAATTGTTTTTACTTTCTGTGAGAACAATTAACAGATTATCATTGGCTATCGTTAATTTATACATATATCATGGGATTGCACTTTGAATAAAAGACACAGAAACTTTTCGATACTTAGTTTACTATGACTAATAACTTGAGACATGAGGAGAAATTATAAAAGTTATAGCTCCAAAAAAATAAAATCTAAATGCTGATGATTTTTCGCACTCTTTCGAGCTCTAATTAGGTTTAGCATTCTATTGAAAAAAATATTGGAAATCTTTATGCGCTTTTAATTTGAACTCGAATACCAGTATAATAACAGAATACCTATGCTGAAAATGAATATCTAATCGATATGTTTCAATTGACTGAAACGATGATAATATTGAAATTGTTAGTAAGTTATTGTAGGAAACCAGATTAATATCGTAGTACACGACTGACGTTCATAACGTGTAGATTGCATATATACATACATATAAGCTGGCTTGTAATTTTATACGTAGATGAAAATGGTACAAGACATTTTTCATATATTACAAATGTAGCGATACGTGATTTGTACAATAAACTTATCATTCCCCTTTTTTTTACATTATATACTGAACTCTAAAGGAATCTTTTATTATTCCTTTTTAATCTCGTCGAGTTCAACATTTATTGGAACAAAGACGTTTATTACAAAATATATTTATTGATTATGCTCTACAACCTTTGTATTTTCTATTATCAGATTCGTAAAAATCTACGATATTGCTAGGACAAGGTGGAACCTGAAATTGTTGTCGATAAAAATATATTATGTGATAAGAAAATAAAAGTATATAAATATGATTGCATTATTTGGTATAAACATCTTCCATAAATTCATAATTTAAAGCATGTATCGTTATATAATTAAGAACCATTTCATATCTTATCTCATAAAAATAATTAACAGTGCTTACATAAACAGTCTTGATAATAACGATATAACAAAAAGAGCACTCTATCTGACAATTACCTTTACTTTAGTATTTTCAATATCAACTTATCTAATTTAAAAATGAATATAAAGAAATATCATATTTCAATATCTTTCTTTGTTGCAAATGATTAATCAAACGCATGACATAAATATTATAAAAGATAACAATGATCGACATAATCTTCTATCACTGCTTAATATTATATTAAAAAAATGAATCAATTTTAAATATCATATTCTGCACCATCTAATTTCTCATCGGTTATCCAATATATTAAATTGGAACAAGTTTCAGATTCTAAATATAAAATGCTTACAAGCATTCCTTCGATATAACCTAGAAAAATCCCTGCAGAAATATCAAGAATATAATGCCTTCTCATTAAAAGTCTAGACAGAATTACAGCAAAGATCCATATTGATATCGATAGGAGACAAATATCAGACACGGGCCATAGATATTTAAAGAAATAAAAAATAAGTACCGACCGAGAAGCATGACCCGATGGGAATGAATACTTATCAGGTCCTAGTGAAAAAGGATCGTCGTTAACTGCTGGTCTTCTTCTTCTTATATATGCTTTCAATATGGCAATAATGATAATGTCCAGTATTAAAGCTAAAAACATAATAATAATACCAGTAATGTCGATATTGAAAATTGTTTTCTTTCCTAAATATTCAATATATATATCTTGATATTTGTTCTTACCCATTAACAAATTGACTTGCATTTGATACAAATTTTTATTATTAAGAATCCAAATAAATGCAAGTATCGATGTTATCCAGGGTACTGCGTGGCAAGATATCTACGCAAATAACACAATTAAAGTTAGAAACTCGTGTACAAAGAAATCTGATTTTTTATATAATACTTTTGTTATATTTTTCGTATCTTGCACCAAAGTAAAAACGTACCTCTAACATCTTGTAATGCATTCTTAACTTTTTCATTAGTGGCAAATTTTCTACACATTTAACAACACTTCTTGTTAACTGGACATCACGGTCTAGTATTTTATTTAACATTGATGGAATTTCTCGTTTAGGATGCTGAAAGCGTTTAAAAAATAAATATATTTTATTATTTAATATTATGAAATTGAAATTTAATATTATGAAATTATTAAGAAAAAAAATACCTTCTCCATGGTACGTATATTACAGATTAAAAAAGTAAATCTAAAATAATTATTAACAAATCACTGATATCGTCAAACCACAGACTCAGATTCAGAATTTCTGAATTAGAAGTCGTTTTGTCCACGAATTTCTGAATTTCATTCTGAACATTTTCAGGAATTAGATATGCAAAGATGGCAGCACCAGCGTTGGAAAAAATTCGAACAATTTCAAACTGACAATTTGGCGACTTTGTTGTACTTTCCGATATGACGTAAAACCTTAACTTGAAATTTCTTCAAGCTTTGTGCATATAAGAGATTATCAGCACTGTCGCGACATACGTCCTATCAATTAAAAGTTCTAGATTAACTGAATAAGGATTGAATTAACTGAATCGCTAATAAAAAAATGCAGAAAGATCAGGCGGAAACACCAAAACTGAAACGACTTAGGAGGTAAACACAAAACACTACTTTTTCTCGAGTAGTAATCTTTTATATATTTTTAGGATACAAAAGACTTCTACACCAGAACCAGTAAAAAAGAATACAGTGGATCACATAACAAATGTTCGTGCAGGTAGTTCACACCATAGGGCAACAATGGCCCCATCTGATTTTGCTTCGCAACAGAGTAAAAATTTTACTTTGACTTCCTGTTATGTTAAAGTTCTACAAAGTTAAAATACTAAACCAATCGTACCATCTAGGTTTCCCAAAAAAGAAAATTGCATTGGATCGTACCTCGATATCTTCTATGCAATCAATGGCAGATGGAACAAAAATAATGGATTCAGAATGCAACGACATGGAGTTGAAACTCCTTTACGATCAGTATTTACAAAAGATTATGACAGAAATAATTCTAAAAAAGAAAACAGAAGAAAAGGAGAAATTGTTTTTATCTCAGCTGGCCACGATAGCCAAGGAATATGATCACAACGAAGAGAAATTGTTTAAATTAAAAACTAGAGAAAGAGATATAATAAATTTAACCGAGATACAAAATGAAATTGATTCTCAAATTCTAGATGTGAATAATTGCACTAGTAAATATTACCTAAATACCATCTTTTCGCGTATCACTGAATTACCTACATGTTTTTAAATAATTAAACTTGTTATAATTACAGGAGGAGAAGAGAATAAACTATTAGAGAAAATTCTATCGCAGTTACATAATCTTCTAAAACCTCTGGATATACTTCGTTGCGACAATATAGTTCTTCCTGAGACACCCGAGGAGTGGGAAGAAACAAAACAAGCCTTGAAATCGTGTTCAGAGAGTTTAAAGTCTATCGTAGATTTAATTGGAACAAAAATTGAATCATATCAAAGCGTTAATGAGGGGATTAAGCAGTTTGTGCGTACTTTAAATAATATTAAAGATCATCAAAGAAGGTATAAAATAACAAATTCTCTGCTCTTTGATAATTATTTTGTACAGTACAATCACTGACGTAATATCGCTGTTCTTACAGATTAGAAAAAGAACTTTACGAGTTGCAAGCTCTTACGTTGAAATCTGCATCCTTGACCTTAATGTAGAGCCAAAATTAATAGGTACTAAATCATACGTAATGCTGCGATATTAGACCGTTTAAAATATTTCATATATTTGAGAATTACTTGTAATATTTATAAGATTTATAAGAGAAGGGTTGCTAATTATCACGATTATATATTTACAATATGGATTAAATCAGAATTCTATTTAAATTTTGGATATTATTTTTATATGCAAAGAAAATAAAAATATTCATCAATTTTTTACAGAAATTCGATGATTTCACTTTCTGAAGAATATTACTGTATATATACATATGTATATATATATATGATAATTGAAGCAAATGTCGCCATACTTTGGAAATTAATAAAAATAATTAAATTAACATCACTATAATTACGCTACAACGTCGATCGTATTTGATCTACATGAAGCACGAAGGAGACGATGGGGTAACACGGGAAGAAAAACTACGATTCTTTCCGGCGTAATTAAGGGTACCTATCTTTATAAAATTTCTCGATACACGATACACCCTTAAACGAGGATAGCGCTGCAGACGGAATTTCTTTGAAATCAGCTCACATTCGCTGATTGGCGAGCTAGAAGATGGGGCTGGAGGCGCGTGTAAGTACGCATGACCGCGACCTCTCGCCATATTTAATTTTTCCCAAATTTTGCGAGTCGATGTCATAAAGAAAATCAAAAGAACAAAGATCATTCACGCGTGAATGATGAATCGAAGGGACTCGTATACAGCGGCGAGACGTCCTCGTTGAAGAATTCGAAGACATCGCGATGGAAGGAGCGCGGCGCAGGTCGCGTAACTCGCGTGCATCCAACCCCCGCGGATTTTTCCTCGCCCGCGCGCGATTTTATTCTGCGCATGGAAAGCAATTTTGCCCAATCATAAATAGGGCTATTGTGGGGGGATGGTGTATGCTGCTGGCGCATTTCATACATCCGAGTGTAATGGTAACCAGATAGAGGCGTCGCGCGGGGCTATCGGCCGGTTAGCATCGTAAATACTTACTACTTACTTCCGGTGAAAAATTTCGTCTCCCTTTACCTCGTTCTTTTTTCCCTCGTTCCGTTTCACCCCTATCTTTATCGCACCGTTATTTTTTTTTCTAGTTTCCCATCTGTCTCTGTCTATCCCATGCCAGTTTTTTTTTCTTTCTCTCTCTCTTTCTCTCTCCCTCTCTCTCTTTCTTTTTCTCTCTCTCTCTCTCTCTCTCCCTCTCGCGCGCGGTACTTTTTTTCTCGCGGCGTGGAAAGCTTACGTATGACGTACTCTGTGCACGGAACGGAAGTAACACGGCGTGATGCACGACACGTCGAACGCGCGCGCGCTCTCTCGTTTTCTCTCTCTCCTATGTGCGTGTATGTGTGCTGCGATAAATCGTGTTTGTGCGTGTAGCGTACACGGCCGAGCGAGTGATCTGTGACGTCAGTGGTCCGATCGGTTGTCACCTGTCAAGTCAAGCTCGTATCCCTCGAAGTCTTACCTCGAAACTTTCTCACTCTCTCTCACGTATCCTTCTCTCACTCCGACGTAAGCCTTCTTGGCTCTCCTCTCGTCTCCTCTTTTCCACCCACACACGCGCGCTTCCATCCCTAACCGCATTTCTATCTCTTGCCCTCTTACTTTTGCTCTCTCTTTTATCCCGTTGCACTCATACTAACCAGCCTCGTGCCGACCACGCAATCCGATCCATTTCCCTCCCCCTGCTGTCTCCCTCTGCTCCGCGAGAACCAGCATTAACCCCCTCTCTGCTTAACCCTCGCGGTTCCTCCCTCTCGCCCTGTCGTTTCTTCCGTCCACCCGCCTTCTCCCCGTATTTGCTGCCCCTCCCCTCCTGTTCTCTCATCACTGTGCCAGCTTCCATCCTTGCCCACCCATTTTCTCTCACTCTTTTCAGTCGGTAGAACCAGTGGCGTAGCCAGCTGCGAGATTTCTCTCTTTGCCGCGAGAGAATCGTTTCCATTCGTCGTAAGATACATCTTGGCGAGACAGCCGATATCAGCCGATGTGACATTCATTCGTAACCGATATATGTAGAAAAAAGGACCGGATAATAGTTGTACACGTAAAAGAGAAAAGCTACACGATATACTATTCGTGTATCTGGTATCTGTTTATTGGACGATTCGAGGTACACGGTCGTATTCCCTGGTATACTACTACCATACGTAAAAGAGTTGGCCAAAGGGAATGGAAAACGGAGCACGTACTCGAGCTACACCACTGGTCAGCTGCGTGTATCTATTCGTCCATCTCTTTCGAGCTTCGAAAGTGCTCTCTTACCGCGGCCATCCCTTTCCCCGCTGTCCAGGCTGGTAGCAGCCACCCCCGCGCGCACGTTTCGCCCTTCCTGGTCGCCTCTCTGTCGGGCCGAAAAGCATCGCTTTGAAGCAGCGAGAGCGCGACTGGCACCCACACCGACTCTGCCCCCGCCCTCCCTTCCCACCCAC
>NT_177180.1:191065-201451 GCF_000188095.3 Bombus impatiens | reverse complement strand
CCGCAGACACAAAAACAATAACAAATCGATTCGCGAGGGCAATGGGAAGGGGTCAACGAGAGGTAGGACGACGAAGAAGAGAGGCAGGGGGAGGGAGATCGGGGTAGCTCTGTACGTATGTCTCTCTCTATCTCTTTGGCTTCTCCCTTCGTCCCACTCCCGTTCTCTTTCCCTCTCGTTCCCTCCCTCGTCCCTCTTTCTGGATATTGTATAGAGAACGTTATGCTAAAGTATGCATGCACGAGGGTCGGTCCAATGGTCAGGAATCTCGCGAGTTCGTTCTGCGGCAGCACGTATCCGGACGTATTTCTCCGTACCCCGTCCGTGCCTCGTGAGGGAGAGTCCGCGTGCACGTTACACTCGTGTACCGCCGGTACTGCGTAACTTCCGGTCGACCGGTAAACCTCCAAGGATCGGCTGTGCTTCTTCGTACACATAGTAATAGAAAAGCTCGGGGTGAAGCGTGCCCGGGCGATGATTTACCGTAATGACGATCGGCCTGAATCGCGGTAGGCCACCGGACGGGCATCCGTAAGAAGGAATCTTTCATTATGCTTCATTGGTTGATCTTTTTTCAAATTTTTCTTTTTACCCGTTGCTCGATGTTGGATATTCCGTATATACACACGTAGCTTCCAGGATGTTCATTCGTTTCCTTGTCAGTTTAATCAGCTTGTTTGCTCGAGACTCAGCAAAATCGTCTTTTCTAGTTCGTTTGGACAATTCTTTCTTCTTCTTCTTCTTCTTCTTCTTCGTCTTATTATTATTATTATTATTATTATTGTTATTGTTATATGTTGTTTGTTTCTCGTTTTTCCTTTTCTTTTTCTACTTGTTATTAGTGTAAGATCGATGTTATGCTAAAAGTTACATTTGCATGATGTGTATTATTTTTATGACACGATCGATATTAGCAATTGACACTAACGTTCGAAACGATGGCGATGTTTTTGATTTTCGATATCAACGATTTTTACTTAGCGTCCCGATGTCTCCGCGTTTCTCGCTAGGATTTTGTTCCAGTTTAGTTGCTGTTTAACAAAGTTTTATCTTCGAGCTTCTCGTTTTGTTTTTCTGTTACGTAAATGATAGCGTAGATCGGGCGAGCCGATCGTAAAGGACTTCTTTTTCTAACTGAAACGCAATTTCAATCGTTCGGTACGCGCAGTGTAGATCTACCGTTCGGAGAAGTTACACCGATTTCCACGACTTAATGTCGCGATACACAAGATTGCAGTATCGTACTTTGCGTTAGCTTTCCTTCGCCGAGCCAAATATTTTTCCAATCAAATTCTTTGAATATTTCCGACGAGACAGCTTTCCACTCGAATTTATTTGCTTAATTCGTCTCGCGTCTTTATTAAATACTCTCCGTGGCAAAAATTTGTTAACCGAAATAATAATAATAATAATAATAATAATCATTATTATTATTCTTCACCACGTTTTCCAGTTTGTTCGTCGAGATTCTCTTTGCTTTTAAATCCGACCAATTTCACGTGGACCATCATGGTGTCGTCATTTTACGCTGCAAACTAACGCGCTCGTTCCAGCAAATTACGTCGGAAAAGCCTACAATACTATCGCGTTAACTATTCAAGAATCTCGCGTACGATCGTTTCGAATAACAATACAACTTTTTAATTCTCCTCTTTTGTCGCGAAATTCGTATTTATGTCAGTCGTGTGACGCGATTCCGGTTGGAAAATTATTCTGGAAACATTATCCGTGAAAAGAAGCGGAAATTCAATAGATGTTGGCTGAATAAAATATTTGTTTGCATTATTACTACTTGATTTATGAGATAATGCGCGGAATACCGCAAATGACGGCGACAAATAATATATTTCCTCGTTTCGCTACGTTCGTTACGTTCGTCGAAGCAGCCTGACGCGCGCACGGCGAATCGATAAATTGTTTAACAAATAACCCCATCTGCAAAGGATATTTTCACGTTATTTCTTTAATTCTTCCTTCCTTCTCGTATTTTCAAAATACCGTTCACCCCCCATTAAGCGTTCCGTGTTTCGTTATGTTACGTTCGATGTCAGCGAGCAATTATTAATTCGAACGTATAAAATCGTCTTGCTGGCATATCCAAGTGCGAGAGAGGAGCCGATCGATCGACTTATTAACGGAGATATTTGTCGCGTTATTTTTACGCGAATTCGCTCGATGGACGAACGACGAGAGGGGATAGACGAAGCACCGACGTAATCAGAAGTCCGCCGGTTGTTTTGGAAATTTTTAAACCGGAACGGTCATTAAAATGATTACTGTTTCCCCTGCACGGTTTTCGCGTAGCGACGAACGCGTGCACCAACTTTCGCAAATAATGAGTTTTGAACTCGTCCATCGCCGGATCTATTTATTAAACATTACAAAATGCGCTGCAATTAAGTGGCGCGCTTCAGGCTATCCCATTCAAACTCCTATGCTCGAGTTCGTTTCGTTTACCTTTTCTTCTCTTTTCCTCCGTCGTTCTTTCGTTTTTCTCTTTTTTTTTTTTTTTCAAACATTTTCAGATAAAAATTAAAGACGGACTACGCGGATAAATAGCAAGTTAAACATCGCGCGATGAACAATTCCGCTTAATTAACGATTAATCGTAAACGAAATCAAAGAAACACGTAGCAACGGTTTCAAACCGGCAGGATCTTTCGTTTTCGTTTGGCGATCTTTCATATTTTTTTCAGCTGAATTTTCACGTTGCGCACGGTCGAACGCAATTTCATCTTTAACTTTGACGCTTGTCCCGTTTCACAGACGAATTCTGAAATTGCAAGCGTTTCCGCGTATCTCATTACGAAAATTTATCGTAATCCCCATACTCCACTTTGTCCCGATTCGTTCAAAAGCTCGTTCCCTCCGCGGATGAATATTATCTTCGTTAATTTATTAAGTATCACGTCGAAGGCACGACACGCGAAAGCAAACGTATTAATATGCGCGCGATAATTACGATACCATTGTGCGTAGCTTCGAGTTGTTCCCATCGGCTATCGATATCTTCCTGTGTTGTCTCCATTTCTCTGCCCGTTTGCTCTCGTTCTTCTTCGTCCCACGGTTCTCTTTTACTTGTCTTTCGCGAATTTCTTACCTTACAATTACGCTACGAAGAATATTTCGATAAACTGTCTTCCGGTAGATATTCGGTTGGCAACTAAGTGACTGCGGATTTTGGCATTAGATGGTAATGACAAAACCCGCAATCACTCGGTTGCCAACACGATACATCGGATCGATCAAACGTGTACATCAGCCGGCGAAATCGTTCGAGTAAACTCGTTTCCAAAAATCTTTCACCAGTTCGCTGCGTCTATACGTAATACGAAAGTTTTTCAAATTTCTCTCGCGCGATAACGTTTCACACGAATCTAGAATTTTACGTAGCAGTTGTAGGATATTTGGTACGTTTCGATTAATCGATTCCATCCATTGCGTTCATAGTTCTCCACTATCTGCCACATTTATTATACAGGGTGGTTGGTAACTGGTGGTACAAGCGGAAAGGAGGTAATTCTACGCGAAAAAAGAAGTCGAAAACGTAGAATAAACATTTTTCGTTCGAGGCCTTGTTTTCGAGAAAATCGACTTTGAATTTTCGCTCGGTACGCGCGCTGTACGTTATAACGTAACATAAAATAAAATAACATAAAAATGAAAAAAAAATTTTTATTCTATATTTTCGACTTCTTTTTTCGCGTAGAATCACCCCCTTTCCGCTTGTACCATCAGTTACCAACCACCCTGTATATCTTTAAGGTGGCATTCACAATGCATACTATACGTTTTTTTTTAATTAAATATACGTTCACAATAAATATCTTCCGTAAAGGTTTCCGGATTTGTTTCGAGGGCCAGGGACGTAATCTCGACAGTCTTATCTCGTTAGAGAAGAAATGAAATTTGAAAACGTTACACGCGATACGTAGAATCGCGTACATGAAAAATGTTCCACTCGTAAGCAATCGAGTACTTTGACCGTAAATTTCTATTAGTGCGCGAGCCTCTGGGAAGTTAAATCGATCAACTCCGTCTTTTACCTGAATCTCTCACCTGCGTAAGCGCGTCGTTAATATTCGATTCTCGGAAAACAAATTACTTACGTTCTCGAGTTCGTCCATTACAAGAAGATGACGTACAAACGATAGGAAATTTCGAGACAAACTTCAAAAATTCGCTTTCCTCTGCTTTTCGATTTCTAATCACCACGATTTATACATCGAGATTCGGTTAACCGAGAAATTTATACGATCGATTGTTCCGACGAGTTCAAATAAATTTCGTCCTTGGGATATTTCGAACGATGCCTAAATTATCGAGCTACCGCGAGACTTTATATTTTATTAAAGAATCTAATTCTATTTCGGGTAATGTCATCTATCGTTCAGCCGGCTCTGATTTCGACTAGCGAGAACGTTGCATAGACAGTGTGCATAGGTAGCGGGAAGCAAACAAAAATGAATATCGTCTTTTCCATTATCCGTGTCTATTTCAAACTCCCCTTAATCGACTATCGGCGGAAGTTTCAAAATAGTCTATCCAGCGTGATCGAATCAACCGATTCGTGGTGTTATTTAAAATCCTTTGTACCTCGATTTGGTATCACGATATCGAAGAGGTTGCGGGGCAAAAGTAGGATACCGTGGCCAAGTGTTCGTTGATCTGGTTAACAAGTACGCTACGATACGGGGCTTTGTACGGGGCGTACAAAGAAAGTATCGCGATACCTTTACAAGCTTCTTACGCGTGTAAAAGATTTCGGAATCTCATTAGCTCCGTAACGAGACGCGACGATCGGGATTACGTTTCGATAAATCAAGTTTGATAGAAATTTAGAAACGTAAGAGAACAGAGGAGATATTTCTAAAGACACACTGTAGAAAGATATTTATTGGAAATACACGCTTCGTAAGAATAGTACAAATACCACGATGCTGGAGTTTAGTTCACTGTTCGCCATATCGATAAGCCACGTTATTTAGCGAGTCTATCTTTAGTTACACGTTTGATTAAGAACACTGTTTGCGTGCTACGTGTTCGCCAAGCGTACGTTTGCAACAATCGTCTTGCAACTTCTACCCGCGTTGCCCGATTTCTTTCGATATTTTAGTATCTTCGTGAACCAACGTCGTCCAACGAAAATGTTCGTATAACGCGCGTGCCATACATCGATAAATAGATTTCTGTGACGAGCGTTCGAACGCTTTCGCGAGTCCGCTGTTCCTTCGCCACGCGGTTGCCACGTAACGTCGAGTAAAACGATCGAGGATCACTGGACCTATTTGTCTCGTGGCGATAAATACCGAGGTGCTGGAGAAATCGGTCGCACCGGTTAACGCGTTAATAATCGGTGCTTGCAGATGGAATATGGGATCTGGAGTTTTCACGCCGCGGGTGAACTTTGGGGTGACCCGCGTCTCGCCCGAAGGCACCCGATTCTACCATCAAGCGCGACACAGTTGCTGCCGAGGGCCGCGTTCGCCCTGAGCGGACTCCACCGACCGGATATGGTGCCGTTGCCGTTGACCTCTGCAGGGCCGCCCTACGGACCTATGGAATTGGTGACGAAAAGGGACGGTGAACGAGTCGCGGAGGAGAACGAGGAGAAGGAAGAGAAACAGGACGACGACGAAGGGAACACCGATCGAGCCGACGAGAACGATAATCAGGTATAATTTAGGATTATAATTCTTTCTTTTTTATTTGGTAGACTTTTTACGATCGACTCTCATTGAAAATCGTCGATGTTGTTAGATGTATGAACAGAGAAACGCGTGAATAAATTGTAACACAGAAGTGTAAGTACTAGTAGGAATATAATTTGAGCTGGTGCCGATCCGCACGCTAGCGGTGTTACCTTATAACTGAAAGCCCATCGTCGCGTTGAGGGTTGGGAGATAAAATAAAAATAGTTGAGTCGTAATACAACTACTAATTTTGTTTTAATTGAACTTTATTATAAATTCAGCAATCACAATGTAACACACACTGAATTAACATAAATCACAATTCACTGCAACCACGTTATGTAAGACTTAGTTACAACGATACGTTAAGTACGCGACTGTTACAAGGGTAGAGACCAGTAAAGATACGTTGACTATTCTGAGGATACAGAATAAGTGAGTTTTACCGACGATACTGTCACGTAAATTTAAGGGTTGGTCGATGAAATGAAATAGCTGAGTCGTAACACAACTATTAATTTTGTTTTCATTAAACTTTACTATGAATTCGGCAATCAAAATGTAACACACACTGAATTAACATAAATCACAATTCACTGCAACCACGTTATGTAAGACTTAGTTACAACGATACGTTAAGTACGCGACTGTTCTAAGGGTAGAGACCGGTGAAGATACGTCGACTATTCTGAGGATACAGAATAAGGGAGTTTTACCGACGATACTGTCACGTAAATTTAAGGGTTGGTCGATGAAATGAAATAGCTGAGTCGTAACACAACTATTAACTTTGTTTTAATTAAACTTTGTTATGAATTCAGCAATCACAATGTAACACACACTGAATTAACATAAATCACAATTCACTGCAACCACGTTATGTAAGACTTAGTTACAACGATACGTTAAGTACGCGACTTATAAGGGCAGAGACCGATATAGATATGTTGACTATTCTAAGGATACAGAATAAGTGAAGTTTTACCGACGATACTGTGTCTGAGGAAAGCTAGGGGTGGGTGTGTCCAAGGACACGGGACTATCGGATTTGTCGATGAAAATTTTGGTTAAGGAAGCGAGAGCAGTAGACACCGTCTCCGATTGGATAATAGGACGATTGGTGGACCAGGAAGGGTTTTAGCCGCCCTCGCGAGAAAGTTGCCAACGGAACATACCAGACGCGAGGAGAAACTAACTTTCCGTGTTAACCCATAGTAAACGATAAACGTAAAAGGAAACTTAAGACAAGAGATACTCGCTCGGTCCGAAGGACCTTAACTATGAAAATTCCAAGACCCCGGTGGGTACTTAGGACTATCGAGGGTACGCGCCAAGAATGTGCAGATATCCGGGCGCCATCCTGTTCGCGGTGTGTGACCTGATCTCCGATGTGAATCGACGTTACACCATCGTCGCCTGTCTACCGTCTATGGTCTGCCTTCGTCTCAGTCTATCGTCTGTATCGTCTGCTTCGGTGCTTGAGAAAAGTAAAAAGATCAGACGTAGAGTTTTTTTAGAAGTGGTGACCACTTCGACAAGAATTATAAGTAAATTATTTTGGCGTGGTACCGTAACTTGCATTATAAGAGTTTACAGTATGTTTGGTTCTAGTTGAATCTAATGCTTCGATCTAAAGGGTAATGTCTCTTTAGTCTGCGGATCTGACTCGTCGTGTCGAGTAATTTACTTTGTAATTGAGTAACTAATGGGTTTTGGTTGTTGTTAATTCTTATAATTATATCTGTTACTGAATTTCGATATTTCTTCTTTAACTGTAGGTATCTTAAGGTCGCGATGTATTGTTTCCTAACATTTATATTACATAATTTAACATTTATATTTCTTCGAAAGTTCGGTACGCGGTAGGTGTCGTATCGTGGGAGGTTCGAAACGATGGACGTAAGTTGTAATACCGTAGGATCTTATGCTACAATTAGTTTATTTACGATAAATGGATTAAACAGATGTAGATTAAACAGGAGACGATGGTTGTTTAACGTCAACTAATCACAATAACGTATTATAATTAAGACAACTAGATAGTTCGTTTGCAACTCTCGTCGCCACGGATCCAACGCTCTCTCGACAACGCTGGTGTCACGTAGGAGACACAAGAAACGAAGAAACCAACCACCGGTGATCTCGCGTCGTAGTTCGAACGTTTCACGAATAAGGTGAAGAAATTGAACTTTGTATACGATAATAGAATTTATTATGCGAATCCAACAGAGTGACGGTTCAAAGTGTTACAACAGAATGATTGAAAGTGTTACGAGAGACTGGGACGAGCGCTTATTTTGGAGGGTTTCTTTTACTGAGATTTAGTTCCTCTGGAGGGGTTGTCGTCTGGTGTGTCACGTAAAATCTCAAGTCACAATTCAGATTATAAAGAAGCAAGAAGGTTGAACCGAAACACGATTATTAACTTTCTTTTTATTACACTTCATTACGCGCTTGATAGTCACAATTGAGTATACACTGAATCGACACGTGTAAATTACGCTTTACTCTGACAACTTCGTATAAATTAAGTAGGCGACTGATCTAAGGGTAGAAACCCGGTGAGGAGACGTCAACTGTTGGGAAGATGGAAAATCGGTAAAGTTTAGTGACGATGTTGTGGCTAGCGATGGGTGGGTCTAAGGGCACGAAAAGAGCCGATTTCTTAAGGACAAGTTTTCATTAGGAGAGCGAGGGAAATAGACTTCGCCGTCAATTGGCTGATTTTCTAGGTTGCTGGGTGAGGAAGGGTGCTAACCGTCCTTGAGAGAAAGTTGCTAAAGGAAGATACCGAACGTGAGAAAACTAACTTTCCCGTATCTTCCGGTAGTAGACAAAAATGTAAAGAACACTCGAAATAGAAGATGCTTGTTTTTGGTCTGAAGGATCTTAACCATGAAAATGCCAAGATTTATGGTGGGTCCTTGAGAATATTCGTAGCAAGGATGTGTAGACATTTGGTTGCCATCCTGCCCTCGGTGTGCGACCTCTGGTCTCTGATGTGGATCCAGATGTGGTTGATGTTACAGGTGTATATCAGAGATTTTACGCATTCCGTTACTATTTGGTCATTGTTTCGACGACTGTGGCACGCAGGATGTTTAGCCTATGCTAATTACTGTTTCTGAGCTAATTACTGGTCTTCTCGAGCGTGTGACACTAACAATACTCTCTGGCACACTCTCTGTCTTCTCGACTCACACCGACTGTTAATTCGTTTTTGTCCCTTAGCAACCTCTTGTCCTTTGTCTTAGTCTCGTGTCCTTTGTCACAGCCCCACCACGCACATGTTCCGCGACCCCTTGTTTATAATTCGCCCGATACCCCCCACAGGCTCCTCCTCTTTGATACTACGATACTATAAACAGGTATCGATATAGGCGACGGCGAAGTTTCTATTTTGTTGCTTTACTTTTATTCCATAGTCGTGTCTTATACCATAGCTGTGTTCGTTCAACGATAATCGATGGATTATATTTTGTTGAAATTTGGTTGTACGGCGGATATGGTACGTGTAGGGCTTCGAAATTTCAAGTAGCGTTTAGAATAATACGAGACGGCTGGTGAAGGTGTCCGTGTTAGAATTTAATCTTGGAATTAAGATTAATAATCTGTGGAAGACACAATGTTCGCGTTGAAATAATATAATGTGATATTTATTAAACAATTATTACAAGAATTATAAATGTGCGTTCTGGAATGTAGACAGTTGGCTAGTTATTCACAGACTGACTGGCTCAGTGACCCATGGCCCTTGAGAAGGTTTAGAGCCCCACTCTCTATGCAGTAATGAGTGCGACCTGTGTGGGTGTCCGCGTGGCGTCACATGTGGCACAGAACCTTCTAGTAGCTTCTCGACGTGCCCATCTAGAATGTTCCATCATCCATATCCTCACGCTTCTTCCGGTGAATTTTCGAAAGAGCATGCACGTGCTAGCCGCCGTGGTGCATCTCACGAACGCACGCTGGGCAACGAAGGGAAGAATCCGTACGATCAATTACCTTATCCGCATGCGATTGATATCGTTGTATTTCAACAGTTCGCAAGAAATTCTCTCGATGTTCAACAAGAGAGGTTTATCAAACTACGCAACGGTCAACGATTAACGATCAACGATTAACAATCGAGAGTTAATAATCACGTATCTGGAATTGCGTTTGCTTCGCTATGACGCTAAACCTTTGGCACTTCGCAGCTCGGGGCACAATGAATCTTTTGTTCGAAACCAAACGGATTCTTTTCTTCGTCGTCCCTCGACCTTATAACTGAAAGCCCATCGTCGCGTTGAGGGTTGGGAGATAAAATAAAAATAGTTGAGTCGTAATACAACTACTAATTTTGTTTTAATTGAACTTTATTATAAATTCAGCAATCACAATGTAACACACACTGAATTAACATAAATCACAATTCACTCCAACCACGTTATGTAAGACTTAGTTACAACGATACGTTAAGTACGCGACTGTTACAAGGGTAGAGACCGGTGAAGATACGTCGACTATTCCGAGGATACAGAATAAGTGAGTTTTACCGACGATACTGTCACGTAAATTTAAGGGTTGATTGATGAAATAAAATAGCTGAGTCGTAACACAACTATTAAGTTTGTTTTAATTAAACTTTATTATGAATTCAGCAATCACAATGTAACACACACTGAATTAACATAAATCACAATTCACTCCAACC
>NT_177180.1:157091-190683 GCF_000188095.3 Bombus impatiens | reverse complement strand
GATGACAATTTTGGTTAAGGAAGCGAGGGCAGTAGACACCGTCTCCGATTGGATAATAGGAAGGGTTTTAGCCGCCCTCGCGAGAAAGTTGCCAACGGAACATACCAGATGTGGAGAAAACCAACTTTCTCAGCTAACACGTGGTAGACGATAAACGTAAAGGGAAATCTAAGACAGGAAATACTCGCTTGGTCCGAAGGACCTTAACTATAAAAATGTCAAGGCCCCTGGTGGGTACTTAAGACTATCGAGGGTGCGCGCCAAGGATATGCAGACATCTGGGTGCCATCCTGTTCGTGGTGTGTGGCCTGGTCTCTGATGTGAATTGACGTTACAATATCCTCGCGTTTATTAGAAGTCCGCGACGGTTGCCGCGTATGCGTTCTTCCGAATATTCGGCGAAGGAACCGTAGGGATATCGATGGTACATTAGGTCTTACGCTTTGAAGGTACAGCGCTTTGTGTCGCGAAGCCGTTGAAAAGTCGCGTGGTCGGGTGCCGCCACACATAGATAGAATTTGCAGTATCGTAAGTAGATAGGAAAGATTTGCGTTATCAGATAGGTAGGTAAATTTTTTTTCTTTTTTATTATTTAATTTATACTTTACAATTTGTCCAGCTG
The DNA here is from genome assembly GCF_000188095.3 of Bombus impatiens. Classification (NCBI taxonomy): domain Eukaryota; kingdom Metazoa; phylum Arthropoda; class Insecta; order Hymenoptera; family Apidae; genus Bombus; species Bombus impatiens. The sequence continues at coordinate 190,061 of NT_177180.1, read as the reverse complement.
GACATTTGGCAAATTTTTCTAACTTAATTGGTAAGTAACACGTGGATGGCTAACCGCAGTGAGATACCATCTTCGAATTTGATTATTTTATTTCTTTAGTGAGGTGAGTGTTTGTTCGTTAAGTTATGTACCTTTGAGGTAGGTAAATGGCGAAGATTTATACTTCTTGTTTGGAATTTGGATGCAACGTATGACGTCCGCGCGGCTGAGAACCATAGTTGCATATAATTGTGAGTATTGTAGACAGATAAATAGAGCAGGTTCGGGAAAAATATGTTTACGTATGGATATAATATCCTATGGAACTTTTCTATCCCTTTGACGTATTGTGAGTATATACAGGGTGGTTGGTAACTGGTGGTACAAGCGGGAAGGGAGTGATTCTACGCGAAAAAAGAAGTCGAAAATGTACGTTATTCGAAGAAGATGTTATTCTTTTAATTTTTAAAATTTTTATTCTACATTCTCGACTTCCTTTTTCGCGTAGAATCACCCCCTTCCCTCTTGTACCACCCTGTTACCAACCACCCTGTATAATACCTTAAGACATATTTCGGGTGAACGATTCGTAACGTTTTAGAATTAGGAATATTATTAGGCACGTAGGTAAGCAAAGGAAAGAGCAATATAATCTAATTCTGCTCTCTATCCTGTTCCAAAGCTTCAAATTAGATTCGATGTCAGGCCATTAAATTTGCAGAGAGGACCTATTAGTGGTTCAGATACTTGAAATACACCGCGAACAAAAGATTCCAATTTCTCTTCAGACAAACTATGTTTTTCCTTTGAGAAATGAAATCTCGCCCCTTCGTTGTGTATTTTCGCTAAGCATCCTCTCGTGTAATTTCATTTTCCTTCGAAACACGTTCCAATTTTCGCGAACATTGCAATTACCGTTATCACGAGCACTAAGACTTCTCGCTATTCCGTTATTCCGAACGCTAAGACTTTCCGTTACTCCGTAGCTGTTGATTAAGCTACTTGGATCGTTAGCATAAAATCAGAAAACTTTCCAAAGGTACAGACAAAGTTTGCGCTAGAAACACGCGGCTCTTGTCTCGTTTCTAAATAACGCCAAATACATAAAGATTCTGTTTGATCCTGTAGACTAGCGTACCGAAAGAAAATGACGACAACGAAGACGCTGGAGACGAAAGCGACACCGGAAGTACGAACAGCTCGCATCGCTCGGCCAACAATAATTTATCCACGAAGCTGCTCGATCCCATGTCCTATCTGACTTTCGACAAGGTTTGTCTATTTGAAAATACGTATCTGAGAAATACTACGTACGAGCTACCCTTTTTAATTTACCCAAAACCGAATTAAATCTCAGTCGAGTTACTTACATTTACAGTATCGAATTTTCATTTCTATATACATACATATTTCGTATATTATACAGGGTGGTTGGAATGGTCAATATACAGGGTGGTTGGTAACTGGTGGTACAAGCGGAAGGGGGGTGATTCTACGTGAAAAAAGAAGTCGAAAATATAGAATAAACATTTTCCTTTTAATTTTAATTTTTCCATCGAGACAACGATCTACAGTGAGATCCGTTATAACGAGACGCGATAAAGTGCGCGCGTACCGAGCGAAAATTCAAAGTCGATTTTTTCGAAAACAAGGCCTCGAACGAAAAATTTGTATTCTATATTTTCGACTTCTTTTTTCGCGTAGAATCACCCCCTTTTCGCTCGCACCACCAGTTACCAACCACCCTGTATATTCTGTGTTTTACATATACATTTTACATCAGACATAGTCTCTGATATTTTACGTGTACGTATATGTATTCTGTATTTTATAGCATCGATATCGTCGATGATATTGGACGCGTAAAATACAAAACACGAATTAAAGTATTTGAGAACGTGATAAACGAAATTCTTGTAGATTGTCTATGATCCAATGCCACCGATTCGGTGTTGGTAGCCGATTGATACCTTACGCGTTAATACAGTCGGAATGTAGTCGAAAAAGAAAAGCGTGTCCGTGGAAAAACCTGTATGTGCCAGCTCGTAGACGTAGAGAACGTTTGCTCGAAAGCAAAGAAATAATTAATCGACAACAACTAACAACGATTAACAATTAATCTATCGATATTTCTCTCTATGGAAGCGATGGCGCGACATCATCTTCTAGCGTTATCGATAAATTATTTAGCTTCTCATTATCTCTACTATATACTACAGCACTCTCGTTGACGCGTAAAACATTTTCCAACGAGAAGATCAAAGTTTCTCGATTTTGGCGCTCGCAGTGTTTTCTACAATCGCTCTTCTCTTATCGTTCGAATCTTTATCCAAAGCATTACGTTATCACGTTACAACGTTATTACATATATTTAACGAGTGATTACATGACTGAACAAAAGTAAAGGAGAGATTTGCTTTCGTAACAGGATGGAACGGTTACACCGGTTCTTAATGGCTGGGTCCTCGGCGCTTATACCGCCATGCTTGGAAGACTGTCAGCAGCGACCGCGGCTCTCGAAGCTACGGAAATCCCCAACATTCCGTCTGACAGCGACTCCGAGAGCGAGCATTCGTCTTACACCGAGAAGTATGCGTTCTTTTGGTTATCAGTTCACTTTTACCAAACTCCAGCTCGTCTTACACTTTACACCGTAACGCGCTTAACTCGTCTCGCCTAATGCGAGTCGAGCATTTAAATTCTTGCCTGCTACGGTTCAGGTCGGATAAGACGATGCGAGAGAGACCGGGATACGAAATTATACGTATATATATATATATATATATATATATGTATTGTACGTATGTACGCGCATCGAGGCAACGAGATGTTTGAGCGCAAGGTTTTTATTTAACACGCCATGGAATCGATAAAACGAGACCAATGAATCTGTCCAGTCGGAGGGCGAATCTTCCTCCCTGCTCAACAATGCGAGCGCGTTTCTGATATTTCAAAAATTCAAAGATAAATGGCGTCGTAAATCAACAGCTTTGAAGGATATTGACCAGCGTTGAGTTACGACCGATCCGCGAACAACGATTACGAAATTTAAAAAATAGAAAGAAAGAAAGAAAAAAAAAAGAAAGAATCTTTTTAATTCCGTAGTGCTCCTCGGATGGAGCGGCCTTGTTTTTTCACCGGTTTCCTGTACCGTGATTTATTCCTTTCTTTGCTTTCTCTCGTTGGAATAGCAAGCTTAATCGAAGAATTTCACGTGGAAGTTTAAAGAGAAAGTTGATACCGATCGTTAGAAATTCTATGGAGTCTTAGGAAGAAATTAATAATTTCTTTGGATTTCCTTTCGACGCCAACTTTATCAATTTCATCTGCGAATACTTTATTCTCTACCGTTTCTGTCTCGGCGTAGCTCTGGCTCTTACCGTTATTATCTTTACCCTGCGAATATTCTCTGCAAATTCAAACCGTTACGAATATAACGAAACTTTACTTTGGATATTTTATATATTTCTCCGCATTACGTTGTACCCTGTATATTTCTGTAGCTACGTAAAAATCCCCAGTCTCATAATTATATTAAGTCTGCTTTTCCGTTACCTTGTTACTCGCTTCTTATTTTACACTCGCCCCTATTATTCCAAGCAATTGAAATTCACCATGGGCTTTCAGATCTCGAGGTAGCAGTCCGAACGTAAGCAACGCGCATCGCGGTTATTCCTGTGGTTCCTGTGACGTGGTGGCACCAACGAGGCCAGCTCTGCGAAAGCATATCGTCGATTGTCATCCACCGGTACCCAGCGCGGAAACCGGAGAAACGAAAAGTTGTCCGTCCTCGGGCTGTGACTTCACCACGAACAGCAGATGTGAGATGGAGACTCATGTAGCTGCACACGTGGCACAGGGTATGACGCCCACAGGGAAGAAGCGTACACTGGCTTTGCAACGCGTCAGGTATAGGTACTTAGCGCTTGCTTCGATTACTCTACTTATATCTCCTTGTTCTTCGTATTGTTCAAAGTGATTAGAGAATCGTAGGATCTGTAGGATGTTATACGGCAGGACGATATATATGCTTATTGCGACGTTAAACGTTTAAATAGGATATTACGAGTGGACGCTACGTATTTCAGAAATGAGAAATTCTCTGATTATTTTAGACAATGAATACGTCCATTTAAACCGTCCATTCCATCGTACGTAAATTTATCGGCTCGTAACGAAAACAACATGTTGCGTGTAACGCTGCGGCGCTTTCAATTCTCAATTTCTGTAAGCAAAATATTTATTACATTACGCAATTCTTACAAGTATCCGTGTAATTATATCGCAGAATATAATCGTAGTCAATTAGACTACGTCTAATTAAATTGATTGATTGAATTGGTCGATGTCTATTCGACAACAGCGCAAGATACAAATAGTTCTGTATAATATCGTTTCCTCTGTATCGTGAATCTAACTTCGCCATCCTTAAGGTGAATTACGCTATTTGATTTTTAATAGTTACAGAAATTCGGTTCGCGTGAAAAATAAAGTTGAAGGTCTTCGTGTATGTACATATATACAGGGCGGTTGGTAACTGGTGGTACGAGCGGAAAGGGGGTGATTCTACGCGAAAAAAGAAGTCGAAAATATAGAATAAACATTTTTCGTTCGAGGCTTTGTTTTCGAGAAAATCGACTTTGAATTTTCGCTCGGTACGCCTGCACTTTATCGCGTCTCGTTACAACGGATCTCACTGTAGATCATTGTCTCGATGGAAAAATTAAAAAAAAATTTTTATTATATATTTTCGACTTCTTTTCTCGCATAGAACCAATCCCTTTTCGCTTGTACCATCAGTTACCAACCACCACCCTGTATATATGAAAAGGTCGAGTATGGAATTTTTTTTTTATTATTATTTATTAAAATTACAATCAATTCTCGCGTTGAGAATTTTCAGTAAATTTTCTGGCGTGACGCGGTAACATGGCTAATTATTTATAACAAGTTAACACTTATAGAATCGGCTATGCTATAGAATTGGGAGTATAGAATTGAAACGAAATTTATTGAAAAGACACCGTGTAATTTGTTTGCGTTTAACTTATCTTTCAGACGAGCTAAGTAGTTCCGACTTATTGTACCTTTGAATGTACAGATATGAAAGGGAGGCCAATTATTTATAACAAGTTAACACTTATAGAATCGGGTATAGTTATAGAATTGGGAGTACAGAATTGAAACGAAATTTATTGAAAAGACACCGTGTAATTTGTTTGCGTTTAACTTATCTTTCAGACGAGCTAAGTAGTTCCGACTTATTGTACCTTTGAATGTACAGATATGAAAGGGAGGCTAATTATTTATAACACTTATAGAATCGGCTATGTTATAGAATTGGGAGTACAGAATTGAAACGAAATTTATTGAAAAGACACCGTGTAATTTGTTTGCGTTTAACTTATCTTTCAGACGAGCTAAGTAGTTCCGACTTATTGTACCTTTGAATGTGCAGATATGAAAGGGAGGCCAATTATTTATAACAAGTTAACACTTATAGAATCGGGTATAGTTATAGAATTGGGAGTACAGAATTGAAACGAAATTTATTGAAAAGACACCGTGTAATTTGTTTGCGTTTAACTTATCTTTCAGACGAGCTAAGTAGTTCCGACTTATTGTACCTTTGAATGCGCAGATATGAAAGGGAGGAGTATCGGTGCTCGTTATGCTCGTACGCGTGCACCATCGAGAAAGCGTTCCAGAGGCATTTGAGGGCACACGCGAAAGGCACGGCGCCGGAAACGAGGGTGAGCTGCGCTGTGTGCGGCGCGGACAGATCGTCGGAAGTAGATCTGAGCAGACACATGAGAAGGCATCGCGACGACCGATACTTTTGCTGCGACATTTGCATCTTTCGCACGGTACAGTTAAAAAAGGTAATATTTTCTCTCGGCACAAAAGAGAACTTGGTTATTGGGAACGTCGACGCGCATAGAATTCCGAAACAACGACACAACGACAAGCGTAATCAATGAACTTGGATTGTTTGGAATTCTGGTTGAGTGAAAAGCTCGTATAATCCCTGCACGATCGTAAATTCTACGATACGCGTGCTAGTCTTTTGAATTTCGTAGAACGCTCGGGATACGCTCTACTTTCACCTGTAAATCAAGAGTTTCGTTCTATGTAAATACGTATATCGTACGGATCTACGTACGAGTTTTTCCAACGACTTTTCGCTCATCCATGAATACATTTAAGACCGACGTACATATACGGTTACATTATAGCAACGAAAACCTTCGACGAGGCTTCGAGACGTCAATCTTGTTATTGCCATGACGATGTATTATAAAATGTAGCCGATGAGAACGTGTTACATAACGGAATCGTAATTCTCGGCTGCAGCCTGCTTTTACACGTAATATTCGATACATATTAATATCGAGAAAAACGTACTGTATTAATTGTAGCTCGTTATAATTTCGCGTGTAAGGTTGTTTATCATACGTCGACATGATTTACATATTCGTATAAAGTTTCAAAGAGAATCGCTGCACGATATTAATTATTTGTTCGTAAATTAGAGTACATTATACTTTTATTAATATGTATAAGTCATTTATGAGAAGATAAAGCACGATCATTGTCAATTGACACGGATCAGTTCGTTTTAGAATTCTATACGATATATTTCACGTATGTGAATTATACGTTATTTCGTAAAGATATTTCCATATACGGTGACTACAGAAATAACCAGCATTTGCATATTAATTAATTAGACGAGAAATTTTCTTAAATGTACATATATCGATTTATTAACAGAACGTGTTATGAAATATGTAGCATGAAAATGAAATTTAAAGTCTGATTAAAAAAAAAAAAAACAAACGGTTCGTTGAAGAATAAGGATATATGCAAATACTTCCTACCACAAATACACCGTATGATCTTAATTTGTCCTGCCTCTTGTTACTTGTTCCTATAATCGTTCGTACGCCCATTCGGCTTCGTTTATCTCGTCTATTCTCTATTCGTAAACTCGAGAACAATGATCTTCTGTCTTTGATCAGCTCATCCAACACCGACGAATGCACACGGGCGAGAAGCCACACCTTTGTCCACACTGTGCGTACCGAAGTGCACGCCGTGACAATCTGCGTAGCCACGTTAGACGAGTGCACAAGAAGGAGAATTTATATTGCGACACGTTCAGTCCACGCGGTATGCTGTTGACACCCACTGTCATCGGAAGGGACAGTCCTCTGGTGCAGAGCCCGGAATCCTCGCCGTCGTCCAACTCGGAATCCACGAACTAGCGAAGCAACACGCGACAGGAAGCTTGAAGAGGAACGTGGAAGTTGTGGCCGGGGATCGAGCGGTTCGTCGTTGTTTTACACGTCCTAACTTTGTCAATACTGCGACTTATAGATTTTAGAATCGCGGAGGAGATTTTACATCGGCAACGAAGATCGTGTCATCGCTGTACGAGCTGCTTGGAAAATCGACGTGTTTGATCGTTTTGAAGATGTTGTAAAATTATTAGCATCGATACGCTATCTTAAAGGTACATAAAACGAGGATAGATAGCCTTGGAATGTATAATTTAACGAAATTTGATGATCGGCAAAGCGTGGAATTAATTTAGATTTATTTTTGAAATTTAGTTAAATTTAAGCGAAAGCGAACGATAGAGGAAATTACGCGTACAAGGAGCTTTAAATACGCGAGATTATGAATTTCAAGCGAGACTAGCGACGGTGAAAATAGTCAGAAGTTGTAACAGTAATTTCGAAAGGATTGCAACTCGGTTTTTAGCTCCGCTATACGAATTATATGCCTACGATCCTGATAATAGACTATAATAAGAAGTATACGAGTAATAGTAATAAAGACTCAACTAAGGAGAGTGTGTGCAACTTCTGGCTAATCACGATCGACCTTGCCCTTAGTACGTAGGAATTATGTAGAGAATTGCATGCGAACGTCGATAATTCAATCTAGTCTTTGAATTCTAACGTGATCTTATTATTAGCTGATTTAATTATCAAAGTCTGTTCGTTGATCAGAACGTTGATGAACGAAACTAAAGCTGCGCAATGGTGCTAGAGTCGTAGACTGGATTATAGAGGAAGACTGAAGTAGATGCTTTCACGGTGTGATATTCGTCCTTTGTTTCCCTTTACGCCGTGATTTAAATGTACTCGAATCAGCGATTATTAAGACTGCTGTCCTGATGGCCGAGAGATTCTCAGATATTACAGATCGATACGTCTTACGATTAATCGATTAACGATTAGATAAACGATTAGGTAAAATTCGAAAAGAAAGAAACACGTAAATTTAGCGAAAATCAACTTTATATGTAATTGGACGAATTTCATGCGAAGATCATAGGCGAGGGACACGATAAGCGTACCATTTGTTGATTTTCTAATTTTCACGTCATTTTATGATCTTTCATATTTGTGTCGAACGGAAGAATTTTAACGTGCCATAGCTGAGAATGAAAACAACCAGTTAGGTTCAAAGATTAGTAAGTTTTTTAAAACGAACTAATAAGTCGGTGAAGTTTTGTGAAAGATATAAGTATCGAGACAAGCGATATTTTAATATGATATAGACAAATTTCGAAGAGAATGGAAACCGACTTCTTTTTAAAACTGTTCTCTCGCAAAGAGTAGGAAATGCTACTTATCATCTTGCTCGCCTATAGTCCTCGTACTCGAACGTGTAATTCACCGAATTAAATTTGTTACGGGAATTAAACGTATCGATAACACTTATTTACGTAATACGAAATCTCTGGTCTGTAGGAAAGGTGCTATTTTGCGAAGATAATTTTACCGTCGCGTCCTTCCATATTTAAGCTTCGACTATAATTATAATTGTCCAGCCGTCTAATTACGATCGTTGACGGTATCATTGACAATGATATACATTGTTATTCTTATTATTACGTATCATTACACATGCTATTATTACTGTTTAGCATAACACGAACGCGGTACTATTCTTACGGGGTAATGGAAATCGCAACGATACGTTACTATGTAATAGCGTGTATACGGTGTGTTCGTTAATTGAGGAAAGAGCAGTCCGTGGTAAATTTTATCGAATTTTTCATATAGATAACGATAAGTGACGTGAAAGTCTTCTGTTGGCGGTCGATGATATAATATACGTTCGCTTTAAATAACTTAGGTAAAAAGAGAAAAAAGCAAAAAACGAAGAAAAAATATGCAACAACAGCGTTGTTTAACTTTTTCTCACGTGTTAGATAAAAGGAAAAAAAAAAATAGCTAAGGAATCGTACAAGCGTGTGCATCGAGCACAGAGTGCAGGACTTTCCAACGAAACTACAATACGCAAGCAAACTTCTTATGTGTCTCAAGTATAACTCTTAAGTCGAAAGCTATAGTAGTTCGAAATGCAAACTATTAAACGATTGTCGTCTGTAATAAGCAAATTCACCGACGTTCTCCCGAGAGGGAACATCGGTTTTACTCTGTCCTCACTTGACGCCTATGGAAATTATTATTAAAATATTGCAAATTTTTTCTCTCTTTAGGATCGAACACCGTCCCCGAAATGAAACGATTCGATTTGTCTGTCGTGCATTTTCTGCGAGAAAGAAAAAAGCAGAGAAAAGGGGGAGGCGATAAGGCGAAGCCCAATATACATATAACATAAATGTGTGTCAATTTTTAATGTATCATAACTACGTTCTAGTCGATAACGGTTTTTATGGGGGGGAAGATAACAAGGCACGGGAAGAGGATCTATGCTCCTCGATGCGCAACGTTATGGCTGCGATTAGTACGCTACATTTTTTCTCGTCCGAGACGGCCATATTTTGCGTTTCGCAAAATAAGAAAAGAACGAATAAGAAGCGACTGAATTACGGCGGAGAAAAATTATTACGATCGATCGAATCGATAAAAGGGACGAGCATCGAACGATTTCCACTGTGAGAATTTTAAGTCGTTGATAAGCTCGAACGAACGTTCGAAATTATTTCCACGAACCACGTAGCATTTCGAAAGTTGCTTGTATCGTTGCTTAAAATAATTAGCTCCATTTGTTCGAATTTCTCAATAAAGAATTGGCATTACGTAGTTTGGTATTATCTTAAACGTGCAAATCAAAGACCGAGTACGATCACTTCGGTCGTTTTTTAGCTACGACTTTAATTCTCTGACTATAATAAGATATTTTAATAATTTATATGTATGACAAATTATAATTGGAATTTTCGTATACGAGGAAACTTCGTTAGAATTTGTCGATCTTTATTTCGAGTAAAACAACGTTCCCGTTGATAATTTTAATTTCTACAATGTAGTCGCAATGTAAATTCTGGTTGGTTTAACGCGCGAGCTGAAATTCCAATTTTCTCGTACACGTTCCAATTGATAAGTTTAAAAATGTAAACGATGCTCGTAGAATTGGATCGATCGTAAGAAGAATCATCGACGTCACCTAGAGCCTGTACACATTTTCTCCGCCTACTATGATACGTGTGTTACGTGTACAGTATACAATACTTTCTTGCTTTTTGATATACGTATATTACATTCGAAACGATACTTTATATTTGTGAGACGTTTATTCCAACGGCGTGCGCGGCGAGTTCGCCATATCTTTTATAAAAGCGTAGTATGATTTTACACGTAATAATTATGACGCACGTGTGCAACGTGGCTCCCTTGGTCGTACGAAAAGACAAAAAAAGAGAAAACGGAAAAGACAAAAAGATGTAAAAAAAAAAAAGAAAGAGAGAAAGAGAAAGAGAGGGAACCGAAGAGATAGAGCTAAGGAAGATCCGTCGTTTCTTTCGTTTTTTTTTTTTTTTTCGAACTTTCGTGCATGCACGCGGATGCGATGCTCTGCCCTACGCGTGATAATAGTATTTTTGGTACACGGTCGTGCCACGATAGCAGCTTCCGATCGGAACGGATATCGCGGAACGACGATTGTTGATCGTTGGTATATCGGTGCGTTGCGTATTGTATTTATAATGATAATTCTATTTTTGATAACCGCTCGATTGATTATTCCATTTTAGATGTTGATCGTTCTACGAGGCCGCGTTTAGAATAATTTTCATAGCTTTTAAGATACGTCGCGGGAACGAGCAACCGATACGATCCTTTCCTTTTATTCGCATAAGCATCGTTATAGAACGACTTGGTCCCATGGTCCATGTGAAACGTCTCGGACGTAGATCATTTCGAAACGACGAGAGAACAAGAAGAAGAAGAAGAAGAAGAAGAAAACAAAAGAGGAAGAGACAAACGAGAAATAACTTTGTCACTTTATCGCTTTGTGAACGGATTGCCTTTCGCGAAACGGACGTAGAGCCTCCTCGAGCCGAACGTGTAACGCGATTCATTGGCATTCTGTATTTGAGTATACGGCGGTGCATAATACGTACGATATAGCAAAAAGGTCTTTTTATTATTATACATCGTATCGTCCGAACGATCGATCTCAGGTGCGTCCGAGATTTATTCTAATTAATTAACTCTAGCAAGCTCATTGTTCGTAAATGTCGTGCCAATAGCGAAGGGATAAAAGAGGAAAAGAAGGGAGCGCGTGCCAAAAGATGAGAACGAACGATGGAACGAGAATGTAGCGTTTTAAGAGGATACGAAAGAATCGAGAGAGCGGAGGCTGCGAATCAGTCGGATCTGCTCGATCGTGTATCCCTCTTCTCGAGTTGTTCCTCCTTGCGAGCGATTCGAGCGACGATCGATCAATTAGTCGGATAATTAACTATAAACGAAAATGGAACGGGGATACCGAGCGAGCATCTCCGTCTTGTACGCAATTATACGAACTAGTTGTTACAATCTTTTAACTGTTGAATTTTTGCAGTAGATGGTAAGTGTCTTAACGTATACCTTATATAAACTACACGATAATATATTCTATATTAATGTTTCTTAGATTTACGTACGAACGATCGTCCGCGAGCTTTCGTCGATCATCGTCGTCGTCGAGCACTCAGAAGGCAATAATTTACGAATTAGTCTGCATAATCGATTATTGTACAAACGTTCGAACGATACAGCGCGGACGCGTTGCCGTTGTTCGAATTCAAATTTGAACATTCCGTGGTCGATGGTTCCAAGCGCGGTGCAATCCTTGTGAGAATCGACGATTTTCCATGTAAAGCCATCGGATCGATCGATTCTGGATACCTTCGACGAATTGACACCTACGTAACGATATTGTGATTATGATTCGAGAAACTTGTCGTTGACGTAGAATCGCGATATACGAGAAAAAGAGGAAACATACATCGACCATTACGATTTATACGTGTAATATAATGTTGGAAATTTGAGAGAGAAGAGCGAGAGGAAGACGAAAGGAAAAGACGAAGAAACGCAGAAACGAAACGTAAATAAGGCGAAGGAGATCTCCGTGGAAACGAAACGCAAATAAAAACGTGACAGGTGTTTAAATTTGTCGAAGGACGTCCGGATAAAAAAAAAAAGGTCTTAAACATTAATACAATCTAAATGTGATAATATATTTGCTATATTGAATTACGACGTAATTATTACATATTCTAATTATTGATAACGCGCGAATCGTACGGCAGAAGCGAGCAATTTTAAGAAAGTCCGTCTATCCGTGTGAATTGTATGGCGTGTGCAGCAGCAAGGTGATCGACGAGATCGGATTTCTTTTTTTACGTAAATCGAATACCGTGCCAATAGCTTCAGCGTCTATTACCATCACGGTCGGCTTGGACAAGTACAAAGTATTCGGATAACTTATTTTTTGATTATCGACGGAACGACGGAAAAACGAAGAGAAACCGATCACGCGACGATGAAAAGAGCAAAAAAGAAAAAAAAGAAAAGAACGAGCGACTATGCTCCTTTAAAAATACACGCTCCTTTAGATACAGCTTGTTCGTACGAATTATCGACGAACATCGAATCGAATTAGAACGACGAACGAAATAAGAAAAGAAGAAGTTAAAAGGAAGTAAAATAAAACGAGAAGCACGAGGAAGAAAGAGGAGAATCGTCGCGTCACCTTTGTCTGCGTTTGCGTTCGATAGTACACACGGCAAATCTAACGTTCGGATTTACGATTTGCTTCACGAAATATAAATTAAAAAAAAAAAAAAGACTCTTGCGCTCTACGCATATATATATTATATATATTATATATAAATGTATGTGTATGTGTGTGGGTGTGCCTAAAGATTTTTTCTTCGGATCTATCTATTTCACTCTGTATTTACCATCTCTCTTTGGCCTTCTATTCTCTGTCGCGTTTCCTTGCCAACGTTCTTTCGTCTCTTCTTTTCCTTTTGGGGAAACCGACAGAGAGTGGACCGGTTTGATTGATTCTTAACTGACGATCTATTATCGTTCTTTTTTTTCAACTAATGCTCAATTTTTACAACAGACGATCTTTCTCTTTTGTACGATTATTCGATACGAATATCATTTATTATTATTATTAATATTATAACGTGGTGTGCTAAGCTGATATTATATCTATCGGTTGTTTAATAAATTGCTCGCACGATTAACAGTAAGATGGATAAAAAGCGAAGGAACAAGAAATCGTCAGTTGAGGATTAATCGCGTTGTTTAACAATTGTCTCTCTGTGTTCCGGTTGTACCTATAATATATAATATATATATATATATCCCATCGATCGTTCCTCTTGATAGATGCAGTCGCGTTGTAACCACGCGCGTGCACGGTGCATCTGCTTGCGTAGACGGTCGTAAGCGATCTCGTGTTCCAGAGTATACGAATTATACGTAAGGAATATTCGTCGATGTTTCCGACGATTCGAAGAACCAGATAAAAGTAACTTATTGGGAAAAGAGATATTTTTACGCTTTGATGTTTAAACAGATGTTTCGTTCGAATAGAATGTTTATAAACACGTGACCGTTTTTGCTGTTGTATCGACAGATACTCGATCAGCGTGTCCACGCGAATCATTTTCGCGTCAATTATCGAGTCGATAGATCGCAAAGTACGATCGTCTGTTTCGATGTGAGAAACGTCTCTCTGGATGACTAATCTCGGTGAACAACGGCCAAACGAACTAAAACCGAGACCATAGATCGCTTGAGTGATATCTTTAGTCCACCATCTTTCTTTGTGTATAGCACCCCTGGACGATACGATAGTTTTTATCTGGTTTTATCTCGTATACTCGAAGCTACGTCCCTGTTCATTTGCTAACTTCGTGCGTATGAAATTTAACCTTTCTATCTCGTTCCTATTTCCACGTTTCAATCATCCGTGACGTACCACCTGTTTCGTAGTAACGCCTCTGCGATATATAAATTGTTTATTATTTTTTTTAAACAATCCAAGTACATGTTATTCTTCTTGAGTATTTTTCCGCTGTTAATACAGTTCTTTGATAAATGCATCAGTGTTTCATAATCGTATTACTGCGTTCTTTACGTCAGTCTGATGATATTTATGATCATCGTGAATGCAAAATTTGAAATTCCAAAGTACTGTTATTTGCTTGGTATTTAATACAAACTCAGTCCACGTCTTTATGGTTTAAAATCTTTAACTCGCTGGATATTTCCTATCGTCAAAGATCAGCCACAATTTTTTATCTTCTTTATAGGCTCGAGTCTACCGTTTGGTCGATACAATGCTGCTAATTTCAGTGCAATGCTGCTAATTTCAATGCTATCTACATACGTCGACTTTCTGCCTTTCTATAGCTACTTTAGTCCTATATTTATCTAATTCTTCGGCAGTCTTTTTTCCAGCAATTTCGATACCATCCTGTCTGTCTTCTACTAAGTTCCTCCAATATCTCTCCGCTAAAGAATTATCAACCAGCTTTATCTCCGCAATCGTATCGGATAACATAGTTTTTCAATAGTTCGTATCATACGTTAACTTTATCTTTCGTCCTTTTATCTTCTGCCACTGTTCTTTCCATAATGTTCCCTGACGTAAAGTGAACAAAAATGCTGCTTTAGAGAGGAAACGCGAGCAGGCCTATATTCGAAAAATGTGAAAAACGGTAGGCCTAAATAAATGGACAACGAAAAATTGCGAATTTTATGTACAGATAAATATTCGTATTTTAAACGAGCGATCACAACGACTTCGAAACGAATTCTAAAGACGCTAGAAAACACGAGACGCCGAAACTGTCGAAGCAACAACCCCTTTCGGTGCATCGCCAACACTTGAACGATTTCGCGCGACACGCAGTTCGATCGAGAGGCGTCGCGACGCTGATCCTTAACACCGTCCCAAAGATCGTCGACTGTTCGTAACTTTAGATTAATACAATTGAAATGCGGCCGTCGATGCGCCTCTCGACGTACGTGCGAAGGTTCGATGATGTTCCCTGTGGTCGAACGATCATGAAAATCAGCGTTTAATTTATCCGCTCTTTGTTGGAAGATCAAGAAAGGTTAAAAAATTTCGATGGAATTTTATGACAGGATCACACAGCCACGCGAGTCGTACACTTATTTCTTAACGTGTTCCGTGCCGCAAATTAATTTGAGCGAAACACGTTTGATCGTCGCGATGTAATTAGACCTAACCCCAATCTTCGACGATGGAATAAATCGGAGATCGATTCTGAACGATCGATTTTTCCTAGTTTCTTTCCCGTCAAGATTACCCTAGTCTCTGGTAATACGAAAAATATCTATAGATTTTCAACTTCCCGTAGAATATATAACGACATTGCGTGTAACGATATTCAAGATACGAAATTAATAATATATTATTACGCTTTAATCTTTCTTTGTACGTTTCTTAAGCGCTTTCTAATTCGAGAAATCTTGCAATCTTTCACGCTCCGCGACAATTGACACGAGCCACGTCGTAATGATCGTGTTGACCCTTTCGTTAGGCAGAGTCTTCTTTATAATTCTATAATTAAGTTTACAAAGATATTCGCCAGAGGGAACATCTTCCGCATAACTTAACGGCGTGAATGAGAGAGACACGATGGACGAACGATGCACGCGGCACGTATACGGATCTCGAAGTCCGTGCACGCGCGTTACTCGCGTACTCGCGCCTCCAGACGTACGTAACGATCAGTCTTAAGGATACAATTAACGAGAAAAGTAAACGAATAAACTTGTCGTCGCCATTGTGATTTAAGGTAGAGGAATTGACCCGTGGTTGGTCGCTCAACGTGCAACACCGAACCGGCGTTCATGACTATTTAGATAATTTAAGATAAATTGGCCAATTGATATCGACATCCGGTGTAATTGTCCTTTGGTAAATTCTGTCGCATGCAGGATGCTTTGTGGCGATATCGATAAACAAAAAAAGAAAATTCGTACGAGACAGTTGGTTTGTCTACCTTCCTCGAAATCGATGATCCATTTCGCAGTCGAATCATTTTTACCTATGTTTATATATTTCTGTGTTTTTATGATTAAAATATAGTAAAATAGAAATATTATATACTTGGTGAAATGGGTCGAAACGATAAAACGTAAATGTCCTTTTTACGATATCGAAATTGCCGTGATCTTCAAATTTTTACATCACGATTTCTGTTTCTTTCCGAGAAGCGAAAACGCTTTGAACATTCGAAGCCTTAGCACGATTTCTGTATATTTTCCTTCGACTTAAGAAATCCTTTGCTCGGTAGAAAAGGCGATCGAATCCAATGGAAAATGATCCAAAGACTACAGCGAAGTTAAGATTTATGTTCGACTCTGTCTTCCTTCGTTTCTTCTTTAAAAATTATTAGAATCATCAGAAATTTCATTCGCGCAGATATTATCACACAATGGAGCAAATGGTTTCTTTCTCTTTGACCTATAGAACATTTCTCAGCGATTTGTCACGCATCTTCAACCACGAAGCTTCTCGTGCGGTATCGATCCAAGTCTCACCGATTGATTCGTATTTGCGTTGAACTGTTCGTAATTTTAATGATGCACGATCGCGAGAGGTCGCTGCATACTCGTCTCGTTTTAGGCAAAAATGAAGGAAAAGACAAAATGTCGGTCGGTGGTGCGTCGCATTCGAGGACTCTCGGGCCAAACGTTTACCTGTTTGTATTGCCGGAGTCACTATTTGGCTTTGGCGCGATAAAGTCTTAATAAAGGTTTCATTAAAATATTTACGTTTTGAGTGTTTCGTCTTTCCTTCGTCACCGATGGCTGGTGAGTCTCGATCGTCACAGATTTATGCAGCTTCCTTGCATTTTCCTTTCACAGGCTGTGCAAATATAATGCGCCCCGCTGGATACGTATTTATGTTATGTATATCCTGAAATTTTAATCTATCGATAGATCATACGACAAATTGATAATCTCAAACGTGACATCTGTGTACTTAGTAACTTGTTACTTGTCTTAAATCTTATCATCATCTCGTTTATGTGTATTTAAATTAACAATAGCCTGTTACAATTCAATAAATAAATTGTCGATATATCTGTTGTTTTCGAAACGCATAATGATGCTTCTCTATCAACTAACGCATTACTCCACTAATTACTATTAATATACTGTAATTAATTATTTATAAAGTAGTTATATGCAGAAAAATACATAATCACGAGATTTTTCCAAGATTTTTCCTTGCTTCAGTTTCAAGTTTTTCACGTATTAAGCAGAGCAAAGAGGTTTTTTCTTCCAATGACGAGGAACAACTTCACAACGTTCGATAATTAACAACATCAATTTCGTTATTGCGGGTTGGCTGTTAAAAATGGATTTCATCTCACGATGATATTCTACTAAAACTAATTGCATTAATCGTAACGAATTGAAATTCTTGCAGATTTCTCTATACGCGATACTATATGCATATTATTATTTATACGATGTATTAAATTATATCCTGTGAAGAAGCAAGTATCCGCAAACTTTTCAGCCGTATAAGCTGGCTAGCTTCGTACAATTCCCGTGAAATATCAGAGAATATAGCTATTCGATAGCTTAATAAGATTGTTATCGACGTTGATAAACGTCTCTAATGTCAGGAGTTTCGATTATACGCAACAACAAGTATTATAACATCGTCAATGAATAAAGCTTTTCTCAATATGGACATATGGACACGAATATGAATTAATTCAGTTTTATCTGTTGATGATGGTAAAAATGATATCAAAATTATTAAATACAGGCTCTGTATAAAAATTATTTTCATGGAGGATTCTATAAATACAAAGCGCTGTGTACGCGTCTTGAGAACATTTATCGGGTTGAAGTTATGGGCAATAACTCTTTCGCAGTCTAGTCCGCCGAAGTACTGTCACTAAACGTAACGCAAGCTAGAAATACGCACAGTGTGCGTGGTTGTTGTATATACATTTTCCTAAGTCTTAAATAACAATAATTCTTCTAAGAACCGTATATGACATATCGCTTCACTGTCGATGGATTCAACAGATTTTTTAGCATAAAACAGTATACGATCGTCTAGATGTTTGAAATATATTGCGTGAAACGTTTTGACGTTGTTTCAACGATGAGTAACTTTAAGAAGTAATTAATCAAATATGTCAATAAAATCAACAGAAAATGTTCTGCCGATAACGAATAAATATATTATTGACTACAGATGGCACTTGTATATGCGTCATTTGAATGCCGAATATATGGGGTGCCGGACTCAGGAGTAGTCCCGTGGTTGCCGCCTATATGCGGCGCTCGTACCCACAGGTCATCTCGTGGATGCCGTCTATAAGTGGCGCTCGAAGCGAGAAGGTTAAGAATGATCGTAATAAAAGTTGCATTGCCTTCTTCGTAGCAGTTACTATATTCTATAATCAACTATATATCCTTTGAAATATCTTCTTTGAAATATCTTGTATCGCGTTCCGAGAAATGGGAATGTTCAATTTAAATGTTTAGCTATAATACACTGCACTCTCTGATCAAATAATCAACATAGATTCGATGAACGAATGGCAAACACCGTACTGAATATCTTCGATTGTAAATTTTCTAGACTGGTTAATGAACGTAAGAATGATTATGGCTAATGAACGATACTTGGAACAAAACTGGCCTTTATCTTTGGTATACATAACCATGCCCAATTGCTTTATGGTCGATAAAAGTTATCGAATAACCAGATGATGCTGCCAATTGTATGACTCATTCGTAGCTCGGATGATCAGTCAAGTTGATTCCTTTTGATTTTTCTACGAGGGGCGCCGGCGAAGGCGATCTTAAGGAACATCACAACAAGAATACTCGATGTTACATGCGCTGTTTGTCTAACATATTGAAGATATTAACAAAATAACAGTAAAATAATAATAAATCTGCAATAATATATTATTTAATATCTACAATAATAATAATAATAATTTTAGAAAATTAAGAATTTGTTTACTTTTATACATTTTAGAACTTTCGCAACAAAATTTTGTTATTGATCTTTTTATTGCTACTATTATCCTTCTTTTTCGATGGTTGTAGATATTTTTCTTTTTAAAGGAAACAAAGATCAATATTTTTGCAAAAGATAAAGTAAAACGCTATCGAGTATTTATCTACCACCCGACAAGTGAGTTACACGAATGAGAGTTGGTTGACGAAATCATTTCTTTCACGATTTGAAATTGTATGAAGGACCAGATGTAGAAGAAACGCTCTGTGCTTGTTAAACATGTTGTTTCCTCGAATACTCTAAAGATAGTTAAAAGGAGAGCATCTGAAAAATAGCATCTAATTTTGGAGCATCGCTTACAGTTCTATAAAAAAACACCTAAACGTTTTAAGCGATCTTCGTTTTTCCTCAATATTATATAACTATGTACTAGAATGCTCTAGATACGCGAATTCTTTTATGGTGCAATTTTTTTTAACTAATTTAATTTTTCTCTATCTAATTATCTCCATGTGAATCTTCTTGTCGGTATTAATATATTAATATTATGTACTACTAACTCAGTGCAGCTTGAAAAGTAGGGTCGAGCAGCGAGACGTTTTTCTATATAAGTTGAAAACTAAGGTCGGCCTTGGTTTATATATATCGGAAAAAGATGTTGAGAAAGTTGTCGAGCTTTGCTACATATCTCAAAATCATCGAAATCAGAGAGCAAGTGGCTTCTTCACAAATTCGTCCATTTTTCGTGAATTTCGTTTTAAATTTCCTGTGGTTTCCATACAAAACCACCGGGGTCGTTAACATTTCTCTATCGATGCTCTACTCAATGACAACTTTGTCGTAAGGTCCCATTATCTTGCATATAATGAAATCTTTTCGGGTCATATACATATGAATCATATATAACAGCAGAAGTGATTCTTCTAGACGTTATCAAATATCCTAAAAACATAAATACATAGAACACGTTAAAACAAATCTTCTGGGTGGATAAATATCCGTTAATAACAGAGTTGTAAGTAAAATTAAGGCTCGATAGAGGATGCATTTGTAATATCGCGGTCAGATTCGTGCGTTTCGTTGTGTATACACGTGCGTGTAAATAGTGGCTGTGAGTCGACATAGTGGGGATACAGAAGCGGACAGTAACGAGAGTGGGGATGCATAGGTAGTCTCGCGTAGGTTTCAGAGCAGAATGTTAGTGCGAGCGCACGAGTACTGGCGACGTGTTGCAAGTGAACGCGTTTTGTTTCTTTTATCTTATCGCATATAGTTTTATCACTGTGTAAATAGTAAGAGTTTTATATTTACCATTGCTCAGATAATTTCGTTTGTCGAAAATTAAGACGCGAACGAATCTAGGGAAATGTCAAAGAATGCGAAGAGAAAGGAGAGAAGCTCGGTCGCCTGAAGTGTGAGATTCGCGTCCGTGTGCGTGGTATCTGTGCGCGCGTTGTCTCGTGCGTGAGTGTATCGGCGTTCCGTGCTTTGTGTGTAGCTCTAAACTATTTGGTGCCAGTGTGCGTGTCGTAGGTATATATCGTGTGTATACACCTTTTCAACAGTGGAAAGAGAAGAAACGAGGAGAGAGATGATGACAGTGGCAACGACTAACGGCCAGGTGGGTCTCTGACCCCGCTGGACAATAAAACAGCTTCGTGTTGTAAATAGTGTTCTATGTGCAAGATTAAAAAAGCACTTTGATCCGCGAAAAACACTCGAATAACCGAGGAATCGTTTCACGGCCCCGTCTTGGACAAGTTTCAAGGTACGTGTCTCTTGTTTCTTTATATACGATGCCTCCGTTTCGACGACACTCGAGAATCAACAAGTAGGCAGCTTTGGTTCGCTATAGAAAAGTCAGTTCAATCTGGTGCGCTTAAAATACATACTGTAACAATCGTTTCAAAGGCACTGACTTTCCGCAACAATAGAGATTTTTCTCGGCACAATCGTGGTAACCTTGCTGCGTGAAGATCCAAAGAGCATAGATACATCAGGATATGTTTACTGTGTATGCAAAAATGGAGACTGATTAGAATGAGACTCGACGCTAGATTTGATGACATATGATGCACTGCAATAGATATACTGTAAATACTGCAGATAGATATAATGAGAATAAATAGGCATATACATATGAATGTTAGATGTATATGATTATGCTTCTATCTTGAATTTTCACCTCAAACAAAAAGCTTTGAGTTTTATTTGGTATTAAAAAATAGCGAATTTTGGAAATACATAAAAACACAAACTAATTTCATCTCCTATATATCTTAAAAATATGTAAATCTAGGAGAGGTGAAAGATTATACCGACTAATGATTAATTTTTGTTCAAACACAATACAAACCACAGTTTGATCCGGACAAAGTATAATATCTCGTAATATCCTTAAAAAATATTGCACTATTTACCGACCTTAATCTCCTACATTTGTGTACCATACATAGACGACACAGATTACGATTAAATTTGTACGCCAAAACTAAGTAGAATATACCTAATAATGTTTCTATATTAATAAAAACAGTACCTGCATTTTTTTAGTAATCTCAAAAATGAAAAAGTTGACCGATTTAATAGCCGAACGATTTGATCAACAAAAACAAATCGATGCATAGGTACAGTACAATAGTAAGGAATGCCATATCATTAACACAAATGATATTATTCTTTTAATACGAACTATAAACAGGTATGGTTACGTGAGCAACGAAGATGCGCGCATACTAAACGTAGAAGCCTATCGACGTTTTGGCAAATATTTGCCTTTCAAAGGAACAGTTGCCAAGTATGCCACTCGGTTGATAGAAGTAATTGGAGCGACTTTATTATTGACTGTTTGCCTTGCATGTATTTTTGTGTGTCATTTGAATCATACGATGAATACTAAGATCAAATTATCTCGAACATGTTTTATCGACATAACATTTGAATAAAAGAAACCATTATATTCCAAATATAAATGATAATTAACGGACTGTTGACCAATTACGTTCAACAACTAACACGTGCCATTAATACAATCAAATAAAAACACTAAATTAATTTCAGTAATTATCCGACATAATAAATAATGTTACAATGATAGCTTACACGATTATGTAGTAATAAAAAATGTAGCTCAACTAACCTTTCTTGACAAACAAAAAACATTGAAAAACATTTGTGTAAAGAGAATGATTCACTTAACTGAAACAAGCCATATTTTTGTGATTGAAGTTAGAAACAAATGTTGGAGGAAAAGGAAGAATGGTTAAAACTGGACTACATATTCACGATCACACTATTTATATTTTCTATGTTTTTCATACGATAAGCTCTACAAAACTAAAATTGAAATACCTCCTAAATTAATCACTTTTCTTTCACTTTTCTGTTTTCCCTGACATCTTTTCTAACTTCAATCATAAAAAAGATACTGCCTGTTGCAGTCGCATGAATCATCCAGTATATTTGTCTTACATTTAAAATCCGTAATCTTACCGACTTAATTCAATAATACCGTTAGGTCAACAATGAGAATTTCTTTAATGAGAAAGTGGAACGCGCGAGTATCAGAAAACTAACCGCGTATGTTTTCCAAGACTGGTCGAAGTCACGGAATCAAGTTTACAGACTTTGATAGCGCTGGTTTTAGCGCGAAAAGACCTTGCTTATTAATGTTAGGCAGCAGGAAATTGCGGGCGTTTAGGGAATAACGTCGAATACTTATCATTTTGCAGCGGAGATATCGGTTAATTTTAGAAACTCTGATGGATCTGTTGGCACGACTTTGCCATGATTCACGTTCCGTTCACGGCTGAGCAGAGGGAACATCGAACCGCTCTCCTTTGTCCGACAATGAGGAACATGGGAATCTAGGTCCAGCCCGACGATCCATGGATCGGAACTGAGAAAGCATGGAAACGTGACGTTCGTGTTGGTTAGTGCAAAAAAACCGGAAACTGGATGCGTTCGCTATCGGATTTCGAAGCGATGACTCAGTACTACAGAACAGTCGTGTCAATTTATAGTTTTCCCTGTTCTTTTTTTCTTTATTGTTCTCGGTGACCACGTGACTAAGATGCGGCGATTCAAACGCGCCAGAGTTTCCAACGACTGTCGTTTTCGCGGGAATTAGAAATTTTATGTTATTAGCCGTTGTACGTATTACTCTCGCATGGTTTATCGTTTGGTCTAAGTTTGTTTGTTATTTATCAATTTTTCGAATGATTTTTATAAGATAACATTTACGTGCAATTTGAAGTAGATGTACTGGAGAAAATGCAGCATCCTAACCTATATCTTTCATATCAATTGCATAAACGAAGGTATTAAGTAGAAAGTTCGATTCGGATTAGCATTTGGAAGCGTTAATAAACTATTAAAAGGAAGTATACGTTAAGATCCACAATTATATGTGTAGTACTAGCGTATGATACCGTACGTACGATTATCATTCAAATTACTTCCTTAATAATGTGTCTTCATTTCCAGATTTACATACATGAATAAACGTTACGTACAAGACACATGAATAAACGTTTCACGTTTCAAATTAACTAATTCGAACGTTTTATAAAATATATTATCGGAATGAAATACTTTCTACGAACAGTAAAATCACTACGAAAAGATGATTTAAGAAATAGCTTAAACACGATGGAATTACAGGTTAACTTGAATTACAATTAACGTAAAATTTAATTAGGTGAAAATTATCGGACACCAGAAGGGATATACATGAAGCTGATAATCAAGACGAATCGAAATTATAAAACATGATTTATTCCAACTGCTCATTGCTAATCACGTGACTCGGAAGCGGTGATTCAATCGTGCAGAAGTGCTTCGCGCTGAGCTGTCTTTATTATCTAAGTAACTATCGTTGGTAGAATGTACGAAGCAAATGTTGATAGTTCTTCGAGTCAGTGTTCAACGCCTCGTCGGGATCTCGAAAATGAGGAATCGTCTTCGGATGTTGCGACGTATGATAAATTAATATATATCACTTTTTACAAATATTCGCTTGGTAATCTATCTCAAAGCCTTGAACAATTATATACTCAATCTTTGATTCAGCATACAAATCGCTCGAACTGCCCGATCTTTTTTACCTACCTTATTCATATTCTTCGTTTATTCACTAACAATCCTTTATTAACTATCGATCATTTCTTCTTAATCCAAGTGTATGGGAGAAGAGTTTCTTCAATGGATGAACATTTCTACCTGAGATTGCATTTTAATTGTGCAACGTGAGAACAGGTGCCAGCAGGCTTACGCATGTGTGTTGCAAGATTGGAAATGAATTCTGTTTGCTCGATAAGTTTAGCATACTTTCACTGCTTTGTGGTAGTACGATCAACCACCATGCGCTTCTGATTATTTCAAAATTTGTAAATTCTGTTTTCGATTTTACTGTTATTCGTTAATTTTAATGTCATCCTTTCATTCATTTGATACAATTCTAATTACATAATTTACACATGTGTACGTATAATCGCAATTAATTTTTCTTCTCTTTTTCTAATTCTGTATCAAAAATTAATTATCAGTTTACTATCATTGACATGGTACCATAAAAAGTTCTAATCCTCGTATTAGATCAATTGAAATATTAATCGAATGTGAGATATGGAAAGTAATAAATTAAAAAGAGACCAAATTACAACTGTCCGACACTGCACTATTATCTCTCGCCGCGCGCATGTGACTTTTTTTACGTCTCAAGTTGCACTGAACGCGATACTATCAAGTCCCTTGACACAGGTTGACGAGATGTCATCCGAATAATCATTGCAATTATAACATAAGACGGTTTAAAATCGCTCGTACATCTCAGTTCTGTCTTTTTAATCACAACTAGTCTCATTAAATTTATTAAAACGATAATTATATTTCTCGTAACAATTACTTTTTCGAAGAAATATCGAGTTCTTTATCTTTTAAATCAAAACGAATGAGTTATATTCATTTCTTTAAACGAAACCCATCTTATCGAATTCCTCAAAATTATTACACATAATCGCTTGACCTGAATCGTACAAAAATCATTAATATCATCTCGTATTCGGTCGGATATGCTGCATCGTAAAAACTGATAAAATTCAATTATTCCAAGAAATACTTTATCCGCGAAGTTCACGAAAATTCCAAAATTTGAATGACAAATTATTTAACCAGCTCGCACTTCACAATAACAATAGCATCCGAAACGTATCAATTTCAAAGTGTACACGCATGAAAGATATGAAAATACTGTTATAAGGGGACCGAAGCATGTAGCGCAGCTTCTACGTTCCTGGATCCTTCGGTTAAAAACGAGCGGCGAGACAGAAAGGTATCCATACGAGATGGAGGAGAAACCGATACCGAAACCTAGATCGGTGATGACCGAACGACCGGTACCAGCACCGAGGAGGAAGCTGCCACCTTCGATGCCAACAGCTCGATTCAGCAGTCACAGCGATTCCAGTCAATCGGAGAAAAGCGACGACTCGAAATCCACGTCGGAATCGAGGAGTACGAACAATGAATTTTTTCGAAATCTGACCAGTAGTTCCCGACAACTGAAAGACGAGATTTCGGAGAAGATGACGATGAAGGGCCGTGCGGTAATTTCCAGCACGAGGAACGCTAGTATTAGATTGGAGAAGTCGGTGAAGAATCTTTTAACGAGACGGTTAACTTCGTTGAATCAGGACGATCTTTTAAGGGATAACACCGGTGGTAATAAGAAGTTCAAAGATCCTGTAGAGGATGAGAGATGCGTCTCGATGCCGGCTGATGATATTTTCAGCAGCATCTCGTTCTACAGTCCCTTGAACAGTAATCTGAGAAGCGTCAGAAATGAGGAGGATCTTTCCGGGACGCGTCACAGTCCACCACCTCCTGCATATCCTCCTCCACATCCTGACGAGTCTATCTACGACGAACTGCAGTCCGTCACGTCAGGCAGCAGTCGATACGACACGATCAGCTCGACCATCTCTGACAAAGTCGACAGGGACTTCCCCGAATCGTTTGATCTACTTAGTTTCGTGCTCAATCAGGTAAACGTACCGTTTAAAAACGTATTTCAATTGTTTTAACCCTTTAATTTCCGTACAACTTGTTATTTACTCTACGACATAAGCAAATTAATAATTTATGGGCTCTAATTCATTTTAACGACTACGTTATCTATTTCAGATAGTGCTGATTCATAATAGTGTGTGCTAGATCCACGATTCTGTTTACTATTCCATCGTCTTCGACTATGCATTTAAATATCGAAACATTTATAATCTATCATTTTTTATTTCTAATAAAAATCGTTCAGTCGCTGGAAGTAAAATTCAGGAAAATTTCTCGCATTGAGTCATAGTCCCAGCTATGGGAATTGAAGGGTTAGAAGCGTGATTTGTATTGTTTTTATAACTGCATCCAAGAATAATGCTTTTGCTGATCTTCCTTTGTTTCCTTTTTTTCTCTTACTGCACATTGTGAACACCTCCAGGGAACATATTCGCGTTGTAACAAGATTTCGGAGCATTATGCGCGCGAAAAGAACAGACGATCAAACAAGCGAATGAAAGAGGGACATAGGATAAAAGTGGATTTTGTTTCTCGATTTTTTTTTATAAATAAAAAAGCGAGTCCGAGTTGTCGCGATACATTCGAAAAGTTTTTTCTCACATTACTGAAGGGAATAACGCTTTTGATCCGAGGTCGTTAACTTTCTTCCCTCCGCTATCAATAAAATTGTTAGCGCGTGGCCGTCAGTCTGTCACTTAGTTAGCGCCCGTTCAATATTTAAAATTACTTCGGCTAATTCAAACGTTTGATTTCTATCAAGCAAATGTAACTTTCCATCTGTTGTTTTTGTCGTAGCATTTTCTATGTTATAA
Source organism: Bombus impatiens (assembly GCF_000188095.3). Lineage (NCBI taxonomy): Eukaryota > Metazoa > Arthropoda > Insecta > Hymenoptera > Apidae > Bombus > Bombus impatiens. Next base: position 162,897 of record NT_177180.1, on the reverse strand, counting down.
TTTACCGGATCAGTCAAATATCGATACAAATATCTAAATATTACTTTATCTCTTTATCCCATTGTCATTATCAAAGAATAAGAATAATAAGACAACGGAAGACTGATCAGAACGATATCATAGGATCAGATTGCGGATTTTTATGCGTTCATAGGAAATTTACATAAAAGTCCACGATCTTGCATGTAATTAAGAAAACGCCGAAACAATTACGTTAAGGTACAAAGAAAAATATAATTAAAAATTTCCCATGATTTATTAACAGGCCAGTGATTCCGATCAGAGCTTGAACCTTTCCGACGTAAACGTGACACTACCGTTAGACAAATCGGATAACGCGAAGAGATTATCCAGATCCGATTCCTGGACGTTCTACGACACCGCGCCAGTTGGGAAATCCGAGGGGCTCGACGAACTGGACAGGATATCCAGCGCAGAGGAGGACATCCTGGACAAAGAAGTGCCTCTGCTCGATCGAACGTCGGACGCGTCGAATGGAAGCCAAGCATCCATTCAAAATTCTCTGTATGAAAATCTGTCGCCGCAAAAGGCACAAGAAGAGAAAGAAACAACGTCGAACAGTCCAGAAAGTAGACAACAGAGTAGTAAATCTTTGTTGTTCGAGTTTGACCCGTTCGCGAGAACTTCTGATGAAAACGTGTATAGCAACTTTGAAAATAACGATTTAATGTTACTGGAGACTTTATTGGCCACCAACGATTCGCCGAGCAGTTCTGGCAGTATTCTGGACTTTCAGGAAGCAGTCGATAACGAGGAGGAACAAGATGACGTGGAAGAAGAGGATGCCGAGCGAATCTCGTCAGTGCCACCAGAACCACCGAAAAGATTCGACTCCTTGCCGAAAAACGAGTACGACGAGGTCGCAGAGATCCTTCCGGAACCGGATAAAAGCGCTACGGGTAAAAATCCGGCTCTATTGCCGAAATTAGCGCACCTAGTGACTCGGAAGCAACCCGCTGTTCCCCCTAGGAAATCGACAGCGAAGAATCGCTCGAGCGAGGCATCCTCTCCTACTTCTGTGACAGCTAAATCCGTGGCTGCTACGACTAGCGATAGTTCAGGTACTTATTTAGTTATATCGTAGTTTTAAGTAGATCATTGAATTAAGATTTGTTATAAATCGTAAAAGGAATGTACGCGATGTAGGTAAAAGGCAGGAAAGGTAGGATTTTATCTAAAGAATTGGGAGTAAATTTGAAAATTTTAGGAAGAAGATTACACCGGTATTGAAGAAAAAGGAAAAATGTAATTTCAATCAGTTTGGTAATGATGACAATAATTGAGACGACTTTTCACTTTCCACGTGTACGAGAGAAAGTAAATACGTAGGTGGAGAGAACTGTCAATGTTAAACGCGTAAATGTATATTACCGTTAAAAATGTATAATCGCTATTTTACACTTGTCAATTCTTCTACGAAGAACTGATGATTCAACTCAGTTTCGCATGTGGGTACTGCGTGGTATTAAATTTCAAGATAGCGATAAATTGCAATATCCCAATATGCTTTATTACACTTAAACAATTATATAATCCTACTGCTCGGCTACGTTTTAACGCCTTGGCTGATCGATTATTATAATAATTACCCGCCTAGAACTTCGTGCATCCTATTTTTAGACTGCAATTGAGCTTCCAGTGATGTATAGAAGTACAGAAAGACTATATCGTCAATTGAGAGTAACTTAAATTAGTGTTAACAGTTTAACCCTTCTAACTCGACGGCACTCGAAGCATTTTGTCCTACACCGCTGTAAAACTCAAAATTATGATAATTTTTTACATAAATAGTCTACGCCTTGAAAGCAATCATAATTTTAAGATCTGATTTCTAATATTTAATACGAAATACTAATGACTCGACTATGAGCTATTCTATGGCTATTCTATGGTATTGTAAAATACACCGATATATACAGTATATATAAGTATATCGGGTCAGGAGGATAAAATTGTATGGTAATGAGCATCTCGTTAATTTTGTTCACTTCCGTGTCTTTATTCCTAGTGTTTAAAAAAAGGTGTAGGCAAGTGCTTGTTTAATTTCATATGAAGCATATGGTAAAGAAAACGTTTTACTTTTAAGCTCATACTTGTCCAAAATTTCTCAAGTTGTTGACTATCTTTTTATAATAATATAAAATAGTATTCGTATCCTCGCAATTATTGAATTTGATAATTTGTTTAAACTGCCATTTATAGTATGATAGACGATTAGCTTTTAATAAACGACATACCAATGAAGAATTTAATTATTACACTACGTATTCCTATTGTTAAACATTGCAATCTGTATATCGTTAGAGAATATTGATCATTTGAATTCGATAATTACGAGTACGAATACTTCTGTGACACACCGTATCTTATTAATAGACTGCGAACGTTTATGCAATTTCATACTTCTGTGGCGACAGTTAAAGGAATGAAACCTAAACAGAGATTTGTTTCACTTATTCAAGAATATTTCGAAATTTTATACATTTTTGTATATCAATATATCGTATTTTGTATATTGCGTGTATACTTGCAGTTTTAAATGTCTTTAAATGCGATAAATGCATAAACATCTACAGTCTACGTAGTCTATATTATACGTGAAACACAATAACTTATTATACATAAGTAAAATTTACCATTTAGTATTAGTTAATATTTAGTATTAATATCCATTTAGAAAATAACGAAACAATTCGTTAAATCTGTGACTCGAAAATTAACGCTTTTATAGTAAATATATTTTATATATCTCAATGAAGAATAATTATATACGTACTTACATGCACCAGTCACGAGTACGACGAGCAGCACGACAACGACAACGACGACGACGACGACGACGGCCGCTGACGAATCTTCGTGTCCTTCGGGCGGTAAGGCCACGGAGGAGCACAGACGCGTGGGCGTGATCCAGAAATTGAAAAAATTGCGGCATGAGTCCACGGGGCACGGGATCAGACCGAACGTGATGAGTTTCGTGAAGAGCGGCAGTAAATTGCTGTCCAGAAGTCGTGACCACAGTGGCGTTGTGCCAAGCACGAAATCGACGAAATTGGAGAGACCAAGGGTGAACGATCTGCTAAATGTGACGACGCACCGTGGAATCGTTTACAGGACCGGTGTAGGAATAGAAAGAGCGAAGGACCTGGTGCAAAGGGCAGCGATCTTAGCCGACCAGAAGCTCTCTTTCTACACAGATAAGGGCATGTCTACTCTGAAGGAGATCGTTCACCTCGACACAGTGTACAGCATTCATCTTCTCCAGGACTTTAAGTGAGTCCGCTTTTTCGTTGCATAAAAGAATGCTTCTCCGAATAATAACACATTATGAAAGAGAAGAATTCGCCAGACGAAGATACATGAAGTAGCGTCATTAAATTCTGAAGATCAAGAATACGTGTGTATATTTGATGAGAAAATTTGATTGATTTAAGTATGTTTATTATTAGACTGCGGATTCTTATGCATTTCTGAGAAGTTCCAAGATACAGAAAATTTGTTTGTTTAAAGAATACGTGTATATGAATTTTTTAACGAAAGATATAATATTTATAAGGAAATGGAATAAGTAAGTTACTCCCTAACTTTTTGTATTGGATAGATTTCATACTTTTTTTTTTTACGTGGAGGAAATCTTCATAGACACCTTGCCCACCCTGTGGAGGCGGCAGAAGGTAGTGCCGGATTCTTACCGGCTAAAACCTCCACGGACGGGACGGTAGACCAGTGCGAGTGATCGTCGAGCTCCTGGGTGCTTAACACCAAGCACTCCCGGAAAGTACACCCACAACACACGCAAGGGAGGGGCTGGCCGCTTGCCTGTTGTATATCTCCACTTCTAAGAGAAATTTTGCATTTTCCTTTTGCGAATAATACCAGTTCTATGCCGAGGATTCGAGAACTCGCGACGCGTCGTCTCCAATTCTGGGCTTTAACGAGCGTAGCTGGCTACCCCGCCGGACAGATTTCATACTAAAGTAGAATTATTCGTTATAATATTCAGGAGGTCTCTGCTTATGTTTTTCGTTTCTTTATTTGCGTTAGCAGAAACGCGAATCTGCAGAAATATCCGCAGGCCATTTGTTATGTAGAAGTTGCAATCGCGATCTTATATCTGTATGATGCATAATATTTAAACTGCGGACTTTTATGCAAATTCATATTACTGGAAATGTAGTTAAAAAGATGGAGCATCGGTAGAAAATTGTTTCACTTCACATCATATATTATAGAAAATGCTACACTTTGCGTATTTCATATGTTTTTTCATATTATGTGTACTCTGTGGAATCTTGCGCTTTCAAATTTTCTATAAATGCATAAGAACCCGTAGCAAAATACGTGATGAAAATATCTGTACTTGAGGAAAAGTTGAAGGAAAGTCTCAGCGAAAAAGGAAAATATGAGAAAGAAGTACAAATTTACATATAGCAAGGTTAAACAGCGAACCGACCGAGGAATAACAAAGGCAATTTAAAATGTTCAGGATAGTTGATGGAGAGACTGTACATTGCATAGCAATTAGCGTTGAGGGAAGACCGAGCGTTCACGTGTTCTACGCGAAGGGTACCACGGAACGAAGGATTTGGGCTCAAAGAATACTAGAGGCTATTACTACGGTTTTTCCCACGAAGTACACGGCTGAATTGACGAGAGTAGGATGGGCCTATTTGAAGGTATAAAAAATGGAAAATGTAGATCAACCAACTTTGAATTCAGGAGATTTTATTTAATTTATAAATAGTTAGTAGATTGTTAGTAGATAGAGATAGGTATGGTAGTAATTGAAGAAGATTTGTGAGATTTAATTTCTAATGCATTTTTTTAAATTTATAATTCTCGAATATTTATAATAAACGTTAAAAGAGCAGCATGATATTTAATGTCGGATATCTTAGAGAGTTTATTTCATCTTTCTTTTTTATGTATATGGAGAAGGTAATATATTTGTACAAGTACTTTCGTTCATCTTGTATTGATTATGATTGTCTTTGGAGAAAACCGATTTCTAATGATCGAACATCCATTTGTAAAATAATAATGACTGTCTCGTAGTCAGTAATAATACATATTACTGTAATAATTTTATTTTAGAATCACATGTTTATATTACTTTTGTTATGTTATCATCAAGTGAATTACATATTAAAAAACATTAGTTGATATATATTCTAGGAAGGCGTAACAGGCACGTGGTTTCCAGCTTGGGTTCTCCTGTATCAACGAACGTTAATTTACACGAAATCTCTGGATCCTACCACGGCCATAACTTTTGGAGAACTCGACCTTCGGAAGGCACGATGTATCGGTAAGTTTCTCTTTCTATCAAAATTATTTAATTATTTGTCGGAGATGAAAGAACACCGGAGTCTGTAATTGAACGAATGTAGTTATTCAATCCGATTGTAATTGTTCGAGAGTTGTGATAGTGAGCTTGGGCTCGAGGCGACAGTCAGTCGTCGAACGTAGCCGCGGTCACGGGATGAACGCTTTGTCTAACAAAGGTATGGAGTAATTCTATAGCTCTCCTTAAAAGAAATATTCGTGGCGACACGCGACAGTAAACATTCCAACGGTTTCTGTTCCGTGTCCTCGCCACACGCAGACCCTATTCTTCGAGTAAGATGATTGCCAGATGTCGATGCGTCTCCGCAGTACATGTTCGGCTAGCTCGAGGACCCGTTATAAATCTCAAGATTTAGTCAACTAAAGTCCTTTAAACAGACAAACAGTCTTTGTCCCAACCACGGGAAAATAGGGGAGACATATTTTTCAACGAGCGGCG
>NT_177180.1:142429-157078 GCF_000188095.3 Bombus impatiens | reverse complement strand
TGTCCCAACTACGGGAAAATAGGGAAGACCTATTTTTCAACGAGCGGCGTCTCCCACTAGCAACTTTCCCTCGAGGGCGGCTAGCATCTTTTTCTAACCACCGATATGGAGATTGACCAACTAGCAGCAACGCCAATTTCCCTTACTTTCTGAACGAAGGCTTTTCTCGACGAATCCGATGATCTCGTGTCCTTAGACACACCCCATTATAGTTTTCCTCTGTAGCAGCATCGGGACGGGAAAGGCATTCTCGTTCGCGACCTCACTGATGAAAGGAGTAACCCTTTACGACCAGTGAACATTACGCATCCGACTTAGATTTTGCGAGTACGTTCATCTATCATCCCGTCGACCGCGGATTCGTTATTGAACCTAGGATCATTGTCATTAGTTTCTCGAGTACCTAACTACCACGGTTACTCGTCCGGCTTTATAATAATCGTATTTGCACTAGTCAATGTCTTCTCTATTGCATAACGAGAACGTGTAACCCAAACGAAGATTCGTTTCACGCCCCTAACCCTAATTCTAATGTAAACCCGACATATTTAATATATACAAATTTATATATTTAAACACTTTCAGACATTTATATATTTTTAAATAAAATATCAAGTTCTAATTTTGAGAAATACTTCATCAACGACAATTCCAATTTACTGTATTAATATAGTGACAAGTCATCTTGCCATGACTTCATGACAAATAAAAGAATCGATTTACCTTGCAAGCTAGAAAAAAGGAAACAATAAAGCGTAATCTAGAATTAGAAATTCGTCCTACGCTAGCTTTACAATTTGCCTCACATTTACACGGTTATTTCTGGAATTAAATCTTAAAAGAATAATAAATGAAATTATCGATGACCGACTTGCCCATACGATTCTCTGAGAGAAAACAATTTTTATTTGCTACGGAGCTCGTCGTAATAAATGTACGACCCAGTAATGCAATGAAACAGTTATAAAAACACAGCTATTACAACGAACCTTATCTGTTGGAATGCATACACAATTTTCTACTGCCTATTTTTATATGTTTGTCTCGTAATGGCCAGAGTACAGCCCACGCATTTTTAAGTGCTTATCAGAACATTTTGGGATAAGCTAAATTGTTTACTTATGAATCACGGTCAAAAAAGTAGTTTCGATGATTTCCACGCTCTGTTACAGTTTTACGGGAACAGGAAGGACCTAATGCAAGTGCAGGATCAGTTCCGGTGGTGGTCGTCGATGCAGGTGGTAGCGGCGCACTACATATGGCTACACCAGGAACTCACGAAGGATCCGCATGGAGACACGCACTTTATCAAGCTGCCACTACCTGTGGCCCCGCTTTAGAGCAGCAACAACTCACGCAAGATAACGTGCCTGTGATTCTCGACAAATGCATTAATTTCATTTATGCTCATGGTAAGCATATGTGCAATGCAGTAGCATATGCAACAAGTAAAAGAAGATTATCATTCCGGTTTTTAATAGCATTTCAACTTTCCTCGTGATTGCCTCCAAGTAATATACTAGTATATTACTTATTAATGTTATTATTATTATCGCTTATAACTTGTATCAATTCTAAATAATTCTAATAATAAAGTATATGTTAAATTCATATATCTTCCAAGCTCTGTATATATGAATAAGTATATACATATATCTTGTATAGCATTATATTATAAATTTTATTTTATATGATATATATGAAATTTGGAAAAAATCTGAATTTATCTTAATTTATTTTTATCTTCCAGGTTTCATACATATGTATAATATATATATAATAGATGCAGTGTTAAAATAACCGAAAAATATTGAATAATGTTAAAGGTATCATGTCGAAGGGCATTTATCGACAAAACGGATCCAATAGTGCAGTGGTCAAATTATTAAAAGCCTTTCGTCGCGACGCATGGGCGACGCAAATTACGAGGAGCGCGTATACAGAACACGATGTCGCCACAGTTCTCAGAAGGTTTCTCCGTGATTTACCGAATCCATTGTTTCCACCTAACATTCACGATCGGCTTTGTCTTACCGCAGGTAAGGACCACTTATTGTCCTTGACTTTTTGTGTTCGAACTCGCTCTCTTAACCGGACGTTTTGACAATGAAACAGCATTAAATCGAGAAACCTGAATACGTTGAAATTATATTATATAAAAGATTAAAAAATTAATAACACATAAATAAAAAATGTTATTTCATCGTGTATACTTTAAAGTATCAATTTTGTTTTTCTAATTGCAGCATGAATGCAATAAATTATTATGGGCAGAGAAATTGAATCATACGGATACGTATTTATATATAAACTAAGGATTATGTACATCAGGTGGCCAGGGATCACTAACGGGGAACACTTGCTATTTTATAACTACAACTATTTTATTCGGCACAATGATACATATGCTGACTAAGAGTTCGCACGCCAGACTTTCTCGATTGTCGGAGGATCCCTTTTTGTATGTTAAACGTGCGTGACATACGTAATAACATCGTTCTAAGATAGAAGAAACTAGCATCTTCTTGCAGCTCAGACAAGCGATTTCCAAACGTGTACGGTTTTGAATATCACTATGCAGTTAACAGTTGTCACAGCTGTCTTCGAGCGAAGCGATGACCGTTACAAACGATACGTAGTTAACCGTCAAGTGATAATGTTTCACAATAAGCAAATAACATTTTGTAACGGCTGTTCTAATTTCTGTGCATTTCTCGCGTTGCGTTGTAAGTAGAAACTTACACTGACCCGGAATTCCGAGCCTTTCGCAAAACAAATTTCTTTGTTGCGATTAAAGATTCGAAGAATATTTAAAACTATATGTTATTTTTTATTTAAAAGAACATGTTTATTTAAATAAGAAGGGAAACGAGACATCTTGTAAAACAGAACATGTAGATAAATCGCCCCTTGTAGTCGTTTGCATATATCTAACTATAAGAAAAATGTCAAGTTGATTCGTGTTCGCACCCACGCGTACTTTCTCACGTGTTAGCTGGTTTTAACAGGAGCCATAATGTTGAATTTCCGGTCCCATTATACACAGATTTAATCGCTCTGTGGTGTTATTTAATATATCTACGTATTTTCACTAATTTTTATTAACGACAAAAAATAAAAAAGGAATGTATCTTTTTATCTTGAGTAGATCAATAATTATTTACTTCTTATCTATTAAAATTTTTAGAACGTTTCAAGAATGGCAAATTAGAATCGTACTTGAAAATGCGCAAGAAGTATAGTTAATTAATTGTTTATTAAGAAAATCTTTGTCATATAAAACAAAGTTATCATTGTTGCGTTTTTTTTTTTTTTTTTTTGGTTCAACGTTCTCTTTGAAATAGTTTTAATAGCAACGATAATTGACGGTTCCTGTTTGTCTCCCATGTGTCACGCGTTGAAAGGGGAGTTATGTATTTTAATAGAGCGATGGAACGAACGTTGAACTCAAATACACAAATTTCTGTACGCGTCTGCAACTTGTTTTTAGTCTGGTGCGCAGCGAAACGTCGCGTGAGAATCGCGCGGAGGTCGCCGATGAATCATGGCTTTTCATAACGGGCCTTCAAGCTCCTTAGTGAAAGTAAACACATGTGCTGCTCTGATAAAAATTGCGTACAATCTTTGTTAGTCACTATTAAAGATAACGTGCACTAAAATAGTATCTTGTGTTCGATGTGATTGGGATAATAATCATCAATAAGAATTTATCTCAAAATATGTCCATTTTGATTAAGTCGCCAGCAATCGATTGCTTAATTATGTTGGAACCTATCCATGTTCAAATACATTACAATTCACAACTGTAATGTCTCGTAGGACTTTATAGCAATAACTAAATCTTAGTTAAAGTAAGACTGAAATTAAAAGATCGTAATGCTCCGTCGTTACAATTGTATATACAAATACAATTTTAAAAATGTAATTTTAAAAACTGTTTCAGAGACCGTCAACGATAGCGAACAAGTTCCAGCGTATAGGAAATTATTGTCCACATTGACTCCAGTACCGGCGGCGACGCTCAGAAGAATTCTTGCTCACCTTTACTGTTTGAGTCAGCAGAGTTCCAAGAACCTGATGACCGGCGAGAATCTTTCCGCAATCTGGGGACCGACGTTAATGCACGCTGACGAAAGCAGCGCGGAAGAATGGAACAGATCCGAGACTAGGGTGATCGGTGACCTGATCAAACTCTATCCAAAGTTATATCAGTTAACAGCTGCGGATATGGCGAAAGAGGCAAAAATTCTGGAAATTCTCGAGAAACATCACGGTTCGAATAATGGTTTACGCGGTGCACCATCGGGTGATCTGAAAATTTGGATATATATTTTCTCAAGGGACGGGGAATGCATCAATGTGACCGTGAGAATTTCTTTTTTTTATATCTAATTTTCCCTTGTCGTTTCATACAGGATATTTCAAATATGGGTGTTCGGATTTTAGGGTCTCTTCTGTTCAATTTAATGATAAAGAAGGAATTTTGAAATATTAATTAATTAAATAAAAATTTAAATAAAAATAAAGATTTGAAATATTATATTTTTTGTTTAGAGGATTTAAATATGCTATGATTATGAAGTAGCCTGTGTGATCTCTATACTCTGTTTTTGAGAAGTATATCCTGTTTTTGTGAAATATAAAAGAGAAATATAGTTTTTGTCTTCGAAATGAACTAAATATACCATTTTTCTAATATAACAATTCCGGTATATAACAAAAATATAGCAGTAGCTGAACTTGTACACATATTTAATTTATTCTGAATGTTTATTCAAGAAACGTAACGTATTTTTATTTCTGTAGATTGGACCACAAAAGACTGCGTTCGACGTGTGTCAAGAACTGGCGGAAAAGACTAACTTGTCAGCTCATGAATTGTGTCTGGAGGAATATACATTGTCTGGTGCACTGGAAAGACCACTGCATCATAAAGAGCGTGTCCTCGAGGCAGTGGCAAGGTGGGGATACTGGGACCCCGAGGACAGAAAGGACAATGTCCTCATACTTAAGAAGGATCGGCTATACAAGGATATAGCACCACTGGTAAATATAATATTATAGGTAGTTACAATACCACATAATGGTTATAGAGTTAGACGAGAATAAACTGCTTTGAACTGGACAATTCATTTTAATTATATCGTGGATTTTAACTTTCTTAAATTCACTGTTATGCTATTATGCCAAATTTATTTATTTGGATATATTATATTTTTGTTATGTTCAAAACAATAGCAAAAACTAATTCGTTCATCTTACAATATCTTTTATTTTTAGATGAAACCACCGATGACAACGTCTGGTGAACTTAAATTTGCTGACACAAAATCGAAAAATTTTAAGAACTACCTCTTCGAATTTAGTCAAGCGAAGCTTTATTGTTACAAAGACAGAGTATGCGCGAATGTATTATACGAGTGGAAAGTAGAAGACATCATTTGGTATTTAGGTCACGAGCCAAAGCGAAATCCACAAACGGGGTAAATGCATTTCCCTTTTTCGATGCATAACAAACATCTTTTTTACGGAATTATTAGACGTATGTATATATTTCTTATTGCAGATGGTCTATAACATTCATAGCTAAGAATAAAAAGCCAACAAGGTAATGATTAAATTAAAAGTCATTTCCATGAATCAAAAAATTAAAAAAAAATATAGTCATGAAATTTCCTTCATATAGTGGAGAATATAATATCATAGACAGCTTTTAAAAATTTTATTTTAGGTGTAAAGAAACTCCGTACTTTGGAAATACTTTAGCAGGATCGTTAAAAGAGGAACAGCATAAATGGGTAGCAGCTATGGTCTTTGGAGAATATCAGCTAAATGTTCGACCTCCCTCAGTCAATCTCATGGATCCGTAAACAATTAACTTAATTTGTTAAGCTACGCTACTTAGTGCCTTCGAAAAGCAATTATTGTTGTATCATATATAAGTTCTTTCGTCATGAATTCAGTGCCTGTGCTTGCCTTAATGCAAAAGACAATCTTCAATATTTTCAGATGATGATCTACGTATCTATATCGTGATAAATAAATGAATATAGTACTGAAAAAATATGTTACAGCATTCCGAAGGTATAAATATTCCGATCGGTGTTCATTAAATTAAAATAATTTAAAATATATTGTACATTTACACGGGACTTTATAAAACACTTTTGTACGTAATTGTATTTTATGCAAATATTGTCAATCATGTAATATAACAAATTGATTATACATGTAATTTTGTCATTTTTATTTTTAAATAAAGAAGCAAAATGAATCTCCATTTATACAGAATTGTGTTACAATAACCTAAATTATTTAGACATCCGCAAAATAAATTTTTTTTTAATTAAAAATCCTGTTGAGTAAAATTTAACTCCAAGTTAAAGATAATCATTTGTAGATAGTTTGTGTTATAATTGTAGTTAATAGTATTCAAACATTCGATTCGATCAATCGACTTTTGGACATGCGCAGATTTGACCTACTTTCTTTCAAAAAGAAATATACAATGAGTGTGTAACATTGCCGTAGGTCATAGGTAACTCACGTTTAGAAAAGTGAAAATTGCGGAATCACTTTCCATACTAACTTTTCGAAATATTTCTATCATTCATTCCAAGCAGAAAAATTGACGTATGCCATAAGTCTTAATAAACAACCACGTGTCTGGAATTTCTACTGAAATTAATCATCGCATGAACATTTAAGTGCGATAATCATTTCAAACATTTCGAAGTATATTAAACATTTTATTGTTAGATACAAATCTAACGAAATACGAACAATTATGAGCAGTTTACATCTTGGAGCTGGTAAGTACATACTTACATTATACATTCTGTGTATTTTTTAGACTTGTATGTCTTCTTTAGTAAAACATGAGTTAAACTGTCAATAGTTATTATTATATTTTTCTCCTTTGAATTTATAAATTTATATCACAATTCAAAGTTTTATTGCATATATATTTTATAGTAATTATAAATCAATAAAGTATAAAACAGTACTTTCAGTATCAATAAATATAATAGGTGCTTATAAACATTTATGTAATTATATTTTGAAAATCTTTCTTGAAGGCAGTGATTATTTGCATTCTATTATATTATTTTATAAAATGCAATTTTTATATCGTTACAAACAATTAAGACATTCTCATTTGTGGCTTTAATTGTTTGAAATTATAATTTAATTTTATTTTGTACATAATTATATCGAATATAACTTATAGATTCTCAGAAACCAGCAGAAGTGAAAGGACAAGTTCGTTTGTATGGTATGAAATTTTGTCCTTTTACACACAGAATTCGATTAATACTTTCTTATAAAAACATTCCACATGATACTGTTAATATCAATATCAGGAATAAACCAAAATGGTACTTGGAAGTACGTATATTTTTCATAATTTGTTACTTATGTAAAAATTATATTATTAACTTTGTTTAATATCCATCATATTTAATAATATTTCTAGATTCATCCAGAGGGTAAAGTTCCTGCACTTGTTGATGCTGATGGTAAAGTAATAGTTGATTCATTAGTCATAGCAAATCATTTAGATGAAAAATATCCTGAGCCTTCCTTATATGATGAAAAAACAAAAACTCGTGACTTAGAACTGTTAGATCACTATTCCAAGGTAAGAAAGTTCACCTTACAAATTTTTCCTCTTATACGCATGATGCTTTAGCAAATAATTATTTAGAATTTATAAAATGATTTTAACAAAATAGTCATTTACTTTACCAATGATTTGCCTTTCAGCTTGTTAGTATTTTCTCAAACTGCATTCATAATAACGATAGCAGACCGCTTAAAGAAATTGTTGCTGAATTTTCATCTTTATTAGTAGAGTTTGAAGAGGAACTTAAAACTCGTGGAACTGTGTATTTTGGAGGTTTATAAATTAATTTCAGATCACAAATAGTATGAAATGGAAAAATATTGATTCTATTTTTTGTTATTTTATTAGGAGCACAACCTGGTATGTTAGATATACTTATGTGGCCATGGGTTGAACGACGAAAATCTCTATCTCTCATTTATGGAGAACCTACAAATTTCAATGATGGAAATTTCTCTCATTTAGTAAGTTCAAACATACGTGAAAGAATAATCATGTTTTCTAAAATGTAAACTAACTTTCTAAATTTATTTTAGATGAAATGGATGCAACAGATGAAGGCACAGCCATTTGTACAAGAAAACGAATGTTCACATGAAAAATTTGCTCAGTTAGTCAAAGATTTGAAAACTGGAAATGTTGATTTCGATAAACTTTAAATCCTTCAATTATTATGGTAACGTGAAATTATATTACTTTTGCGATATTATTATGCAATAATAAGTATTTTAATTTTTATATATAACATGCACATGTACGTATATGTTAACACGTAATAATTTAGGTTTTGGAAATAATTATACTCAAGTTCATAAGGTATCATAGTAGTTATTTCATTAAATTTATCATGATTAATATCAAAATATGTAGAGTAGTGTTTGTTTATAAATAGGAGCAATTACTACATAAATAAGTATGGAACTTTGAGTGTTGTAACTCATGCCTTCCACTACGACAATATACATTTATGAACCTGTTTAAAGTATCAATACTGCTTAGTCAGATGTGCTGTGAAAAACATGTGATAAACATCATAAATACACTGTTTTGACAAAGCAACTTAAATTTGTTGTCTATAATACTTTGTTGAAATACTTCTATTTTATGTTTATATGTATTATTTCACTTTATAACACGAAGATCAAGTCGTTCCTTATACAACATTTTACATATTTATATGTTTTTATACGTGAAAAATGCACTTTTGCATATATTTATACCATATAGAAATATAGAAATGAAATATAGAAAATATGGAAATACTTTGAGATTCAAATATTGGTTTCGGTATATCCTTCATACACTGTGTATGCAAGAAATATATTATTATAAAGACAATATGTACAATATTGAGATATTCAATGTTATCATGTATTCACTTCTGCATTACTAGTACTGGGGACGTCTCAGGAAGACTGAATTTCGTCTATATTTATGTGAGCAATAAATCGTAGCCTCATTTGTAAAGCAGGTCTTAGTCTTCGTATAATACATTCCACTTCGTTCTTCATCATATCCCCGACGAACATGTACTTTATATGATATCTATTATAGTTAATATTAAGGTTAATATATTTAGAATAAAAATAATAGAAATATTTTACCAGATAATTATATCAAAATAAGTTGATAAAAAAGCATACAGTAAATCACAAACTGGATCCATGTATTTTAGATGAGTTTGAACTCGATCGACTTGTTCAAGCATTTCATATAGACGAACTGTTAATTCTACGACACAATTCGGCCTTTCAGCATTAAATCTTGCTAAAGTAGGTCCAATTAAATGACACGCATATATAAATTGTTCTTCGCTATTTATAACTGGTTGAAGTTTCTCTTTAATAAATCTAAATAAAATTGGATTTTAGCACGTTATATTATAATTACTAAAAATATATAGTATTCAAAATTTAAACTTACTGAGGCATAGTAGTTATTTGTCCAACACCGGCATGATGCCACACAGAATGTGCCAATGCCAGCATATAACTGAATTTATTTTCTAATAAACTGTTATGTGTGCTATTAAAATTGAATATTTGAAATGGAGTTAAATTACTGTAATTCCAATTAGCTAGACCTGGGCTGCTAATAGTTGCTACTAATCGGTCATGAAGCGCTGACCAATAACACTCTGGTAAAGCAGCCAATAGCAAACCCACACAATTTATCCATAAATGAATTTCATCTGACGGTATCACTGTGTACCTAATAAACTCGAAATTAAAAGGTTGAAGAACCTAAGTATATAGTAATATCTCATTGCATCTTACCCTTTTGCAACTACATCTAATAATGAATTGGCAACTATATTTGGAGCAACAGGGACGGCCATAAGTTCAACGCATGTAACATACAATGCATGTGCAGCAGGATTGGGAAATTCATTAAATCTCCAATCAGTAGCAGGAAAATGAGCTGTACCTGACATTGCTGAAAATTTCGACAGGCGATTATAAAATACTATTTAATAAAAAAAATACTATTTAAAAAATACTATTTAATAAAATCACCTACTTTCCACAATTCTTCGTACTAAGCGGATATAGTAATCTAATTCTGGCATCCATGTGACAACATCATCAGTAGATCGAGTCATGTACATTTGATAAGCTTCTGAGAGTGCCCATCCTGGAGCCCTAATTTCTTTTAAGGAACCTAAAACAGCTGCCACTAATCGTCGTTTCAAAGGTGGTCTGTCTCTTAATTTACGTTCATAATAATGTAAAGTATTATAAAGGTACGTAACAGGTCGATCTAAAAAAATGGAACAAAACGAATCAGATTAATTCAAATATAAGGATTGTATTATTATCGTTAATAGAGAAGTGTATACGAACCATGGAATTTATACAAACATCCTAAATGTTCTAGCAATGTTTCTAAACTTTTTGACACAGCTGGTATTTCCAAATACCTATGTACAACGATATCGAAAACAGGCAAAAATCGTAAGCATACATTCCCAAAATAAACAGGCAAACTTTGATATTGACTAGGTCCTCCGCTAGTTTGTTCCATAATACCTTCTGGAGCAAATTTCTCTGGGAATTTTCTATGAAATGCAAGATGTTTTTCATGCCAGTTCGATTGTTTCCAATGCTCCGGAGAATTTTCTTTCACAAACTCTTGGGTTCTGTTTCTCAATTCAATAGCTTTTAATAACAATAATTGAATTATAAAAAAGCATACCTGCGCGTCACTGCCTTCGTGAGTCCTCAGTACCAGGCAAAGAATTAATCTATCAATAGTTACAATATTGTATTTCCATATCATATCGTTAACTGTATCTACACATTTATTTACATGTTGTCCACCCACGCTATTAGCAAATTCAAATACGAGATAATCACAGAATTTTCGAAGATGCGCCGACAAAGCTCGGGCTCCAATCCTTTCTAAGATTTTATACGCGATCGGACTAATTCGATCAGTTTCGAAAATAATCTTCCACAAAAGGCATAAAAATAGAGGTGGTGTACCGGGTACAGAAAAGTGTGCTATTATATCATTTTCATTACTCATAGAAGCCCAATTTCGATATTCTTCTTCCACCGCTTTCTTGATCTGTTGTTTGTTTTCTTTTGGTACGCTATTTTGCTGAAAAAATTCGCTTAACACCGGAGGAAAACATTGAAGAGTGTGATTAGCCCACGAGTGTGGGGTATTCTGCATAATTGTGTTCAACAATTCCTTGCACCATGTTCCACTGTGACTATCTGACCCAGTTCCTGTAACGTGCATAGAACGTGCCAGGGTTAATACTAAAGCTCTATTCAACTCCTCAGATTCTGCCGACACAAGAGTTTTAGGTTCTGATAAAAATCGAGATAATTGTGGTTGCACTTCAGCTGATCCCAATCCAGTAATTAAACGAAGAGCGGTGCTTTCCACACATAGATGAAGTTGTGTTTGATTAGTTTGTGGCACAGCTGCAAGGCTATGTAAATGAGACAAAAGTTGCACTCTATAATGCGGTTGTATATGATGCATCCTATAACTAAACATTTCCAAAAGAGTATATAATGTTCCCCATGCATGAGACTTGAAAACTGTTGGAAGCAACTGGCTGATGAAACCTTTGATGCCAAGACTTTCAATCTCAGTGTATACTAGTAATCTACTATAAGTTTCAACCAATGCTGGTGCCAATGCCATATTGCTTTTGGATTGTGCCGATTTGATAACGTGAGTAACGATGCTATGTATTAGGCTCATTTTAGAGTGAACAGTCAATGAATCCAAAATTGACATCGATAATGGGGTCGTTGGTCCACTTGCGAGGGCTGCGTTATTTTGTAACGTCTGCATCGGCTGCTGTTGCTGACCTTTTTGAGTACCAAGTATAGTATCTACTAAAGCTGCCATTGGTCTACCAAAATACTCTTGATTTGTAGAATACGCATTACATAGCAAAGCAATGCGGTAATCAGATCCCATACAAAGAGAAGTGTTAGGCATAACTAAATGTTGTAAAAATTCATGATGAAGTTTCAAAGTGTGTGGTATTGGTCTGTGAATATTGGAATGTTCTGACTGAGCTTTTTTTAGCAAATGTATCCATATACACGTAATAGCCATTTGATGTGTGCATAATGCTTGAGTATAATCCGGTACCGGTAACGGTTCCTTTTCTGGATATAGGAGGTCGTATAGTTTTAATACTGGTAAAAAGTTTGATAGTGGGTTTCTCTGAATACTTCCAGAAATGAATTGTAGCAAGACCCACATTAAGTGATCTCTCCCTTTCCTTAAGTCTCTTCCTGCTAATTTATCGTGTATTGCCATTACGATACTCGGGAAACAAGCATAGGAAAAGAGTACAAAGTATATAAGCTGTGATGAGAGATGTAACCATACATAATGATTTGCAACAGTTCCATCAGTTCCTTCTGCCGGTAACGTTTCATTTTCTGCACGTTCCATAGCAAGAATTACAAGTTCTACCAATTGCTCTTCCAAAGCTATACATCGTTGTTTTTGCTGTAATAGAAGCAACATAAAATTATTATATACTTATATTACCATATTACTATTATCTTATTATTATAAGCACACCTGTTTTTGTAAACCAAGCATCGAACACACCATATCCCTACTATAAGGTTGTTCTAATACATATCTCAGTAATTCAGTTTGTGGTTTGAGTAAATCCTCATCATAAGGCAAATTTCCTTTTAATGAAAATTTTAATGTTGTGGTATCAAGTACCCAAGGATTGATTAAATCAGCATATCCAGTATGTTCCACAACTGGTAACATCTTTGAATGTCCAACTATAGATACCATTTGCGCAGTATTACGAAAACTTTCAACAAAGTTTGAAAGCAATTTTGCTAATTTCTAAAAAAACAAATTATATTAGATGTTATTAAATTTAACAAAGTATGATAAGTTTTATCTTTGAATGAAGTAACATACCCAGTGTGGCCAGTTTTTACCATCAGGATAAGCCTTTTGAATTTCAGTTACAATAAAATATCCTGGTAACAAACAAGCATTTCTATCAAAAATATATTCAATTACATTTTCCAAAGCTTTCAATTGAGGCTGAATAGATGCATCTAATCTCGATGGAATTGTTTGTGCTTTTTCTTTGCATCCCTATAAGCATATAATAAGAATTCATTAATTTAAATTTGTATTACTTTGAAATTAATTTTGCTGACACTTACCTTCATTATTTCTCTGACACCCTTGTAATCAACTCCTCCAATAATGTGCCGAATAAGAACAAAACATTCAACCCAAAAATCTTCGAACTGATATTGAAGTTTATCACAATTTAATATACATTCACACACAAGTCTGAAATTATATATATTTTACACATAATATTTTATAAATGATACCTTATTTTCAAATTGATCTACCTTGCTGGCAAAACATTAGATGTAACTAAATTTTCAAGTAGTGACAATAATAATTGCAATCTCTTGTGATTAGTCATTGCTGCTGCCATAGATAAAAATTGTCTTACTGCATTCTCTTGCTGTTCTTTGGATAAATTTGACATAGCAGATGATAATTCTGTTTGCCATGTTGCTATTTTCTCGCTTTCACTGTTTGGGTGATGCACCAAAACACAACTAAAAGCTTCTTCTATAGCTTCCACCTTCTATAGTAGATTTACAAAGTGATAAAAATAATTATTATTGAAATAAAAATATAATTTTAGATTGCAACAAGACTGAGAGGGAAGAATATAGAAATAATATGACTATTATTTTCATTAATACCATCTTCGATAAAAAACTATTTAGAAACAAGTGTGTAAATATCTATATTAAACAGATGTTTATTTAATCTGAAATAATTGTAATTATATAGCTGCAAAAAATTGAATCTTAACCTTAATCTGTTTTTTTAAATTACTATAAAACAACAATAATAAATAATAAGACAGATAAACAGCATAAAATAAATGCATTAGTTAATGTACACATAATGTATACTTACTAAAATATCATTAACAATGGTAGTGATTTGAATTTCACTCGTCATCTTTTGGTTAAAAAATCTTATGCTGCAATAGAATAAAATCTATAAATCACCGTATAATAATTTATGTTTCATTTAGTTCTTTCATTATTTTTTTCAATATTCACAGTCAACGTCCAATAACATTGATTTGTAAACACAATTCATATTCTGTTTACGTTTGCATAACCTAAATTTGCATTTGAATGAAAAAGTATGATCGGTATCGGTAATATGTACTCGTGGTATGCACTGTCTCACACGTACATAGAACTTATACTAACAGTAAGTGTATAGTATGTATAGATATAGGAGCCTGCGATTAGGAATATACAGTACGGTCGTACACAGGTCTGGAAACTCCTACGGAGGGATAAGGCTTAATGACCGGACGATGTTGGCTAATCTGTCCGCAACAAGGTAACTGGATCCATTTGCAAGGATTCGTTGCACAGCGCGATCTTGTGTCTGTACCTGCAATACTTCTGTATTATGGTGGTAAACCATGCATATACGCTCGGTTGGTAAACGGGCCGCAG
>NT_177180.1:140345-142082 GCF_000188095.3 Bombus impatiens | reverse complement strand
GCGGCTACCTGGCAAAGAATCTCGCGCAAAAATAAAAGTCGATTTGAAGCGATGCTTTTTTTTAAATAGAAGCTTTACTTTAAACATCATGTAGTACGCAAGTGTTGCAACAATACACTATACTTATAGTTACAATACATATTTGATAATATCATATCTATTTGATAATAATGTACTTCAATTCAATATACAAAGATCATGTATTGTGCCGAACTGTAGCCCAAATAAAAGTTAGTATTATAAAAAATTATTTTTATAGCGAAGAACGAGAATTTTCGTGGAAAATGGGTAGCATTGATTAGATAGGGCGTTAGGGATCGGGTTAGGGAATATATGAAAAATATTTTGAAGAATATTAAATAGTATAGTATCAAGTTATAAAATTTTTTAATGAATCAAAAAAAAAAATTAAAAACAAATTTATTTTCCGCTATGATCCTCCGATAGATGCGTCTAATATATGTACGTACATACTATAAAAGCATTAAAAATACGTTTGATTTGGAAATTATGTTTTTTCATTAGAAATAATAGTATTTATTAATGAATTACATAATGAGTGTCTGTTTAAACAACCTTTTTTCTGTACCAGATGAAATAATGTACATGTATTTATTTTAAATAAATTGTGAAAAATGATGAGATATAGTTTAGGTTACCTTATATTCTTTACCTTTATTGTACGCAGATATTGTTTTTGCCGCAGGATGGCGCTAAATGCAAAATCCTAACAAATAACTCGAGGCTCCATAGTAGCGCCACGGTTTGTAAAGCACAACTCTCGACATTAAGAGCCTTACCCCCACTACGAAAGTTCCTACACCTGTATGTACGACTGTGCGTTAGACAAATTATAGCACGGAAATTCTCACGATTTACTTTGACTTCGCTGTTGTGGGCTGTGTTTCTCCAGTTTTCAGCTCACTTAACCTGGCGTCCCTGACAAGTTTGCGACGGTACAAGCGAATCGTCTCATTGTATCGGCCTTGGATATTTAGAAAATCTGTCCAATATGGCAGAGGACTTACGCCTCCATTTCTGTAGATTATGCGTATTCATTCTATAGTAATCCTGCGTCCGCGATTTACCGTAGGAATTGAATATTCCTTGCCTAAAATTTGCCAGGGAATCGGGAACAATCTGGTAGAAACAACTATTTACACACAAGATATACACTTGCATACACGTTTTCGTAAAAGCAGAAGTAAAAAGGTTCATTTCATAGATGCGGTTCTATCGAGAAAGAGCGATGTGATTGGACGATCTCAGCGCCTCTTCTCGAAATCAAAGCAAACTTTCATATAAAAAGAGAGAGACTCCTTCTTCTCTGGTTTTCACCGTGTTGTTGTAAAAAAAAATCCACAGGGATATAAAAATAGAGTGCGTGAACGAGCTGAAAAAGCGATATAGGAATAGGAAGAGAATGCTGTATAAAGAACTATTCGTGCATATTCGCTACATATTCGTATAGTAAATATGTAAGTACAACATCGATCAACGAGCGGCGTTAGACACATGCCTCATTAGATAAGGATAGAAAGCGCCTCTATGCAGCGTTCTATTCCTATTCCTATATCGCATACACGGTAACATATGCCTCGCGTACATTATCTTTATATTTTTATGGAAGAATCTGTGAAAAAAGAAATAAAAATATTGAGCAACCATGAATATATTTCACTTCATACTAAACCGATAAAGTAGATTGTAGATGACGCGAGTTCTTACCGTCGCGTG
>NT_177180.1:107340-140114 GCF_000188095.3 Bombus impatiens | reverse complement strand
GTGCCGCCACAGCGGCGAACATTTCGTTCAAATCTTTGGTCGTTAGTGTTTATGACAAACTTGCTTAAAAGATGTAAGCCGCAGTTTGAAAAACGCTTTTTAATAAGATTTTTATGTTAAAAGATTCGTTACAAATACTTTCTATACTTGGGATAGACCTAATTACTGAAGGAAAGAAAGAAATCAATCGTATTTCCGATTGCGATAATTATATAACCTACATATACGATTGGAAGATTGAAGCAAAGTATGTTCTCTGTAAAGTCTAATGTGAAATCGACGTTGCTTTGTGGACCAGCAGAGTTGAGTCAATCTTTTATGTTTGAGGTAAATGAATCAAAAAAATATAAACATTATAATATTTTGTACATACAAACGTAGTTCAGTAACTTAAAATAAATAGTGGAATTAGGATTGCACAGTGATAGAGAAATTTACGCGAACTGGATACAATATAGAATAAGATTTTTTAATTTCTTTTTCCAAAAAGATCAAAATTTAAGTAGATTAGAGATACTTAATGGGTTATTAAAAAATTGTTTAAACGTTTACATGAAACAATTTATAATTGCAAAAATTTATTTCAAACTCAAATATTCGTGTCGATAAGATATTGGTGTACAGTTGTGCATTGTTACTGGCCACGAGGAAGGATCAAATATGACCAATTAGCAATGCAAGGTTTAGAACAGATATTTTTCTTTGGCGTGAAATTACATACGTATTTATATGTAGCAAAGAATTCGGATTACATCGAATATGACTCGATATCTGAAATTTTCGAAAGACTTGATAATTCTTGAATTTTAAACCTTCACAGATTTTTAGTCTTTAAAATTTCTATAAGTCATGAATTTTTAAAAAATCTAGATAGATTTCAAAATCTTAAAAGTTTAATAGTAATTATTTTTTCTCCTGATATGTTGTTTTGTGCTTCGTATCTTAAAATAAAGAAATCTATCAATTTATATTTAATATCATACATATTCAATACCTTTCAAGGTTTCAAAACTAAAATATATCAATAATTTCAAAATTTATCAAAATTTTAAAAACTCAAGACCTATCAAGAGTTTCAATGCATTGAGGACAAAGTAACATACGTGTATAATTTCTTATAATATTATAAATATTTCAACTTCTTTAAATTTCATAGAACTGTAGAATCAACATGGAAGAAATAGTGACGAAAAAAATATTAAACGAGTCCTTGGAATTCCCTTGCGTAGCCCGAATGTTAATAAACAGAATTTGATAACATACTTTAAAAAATTACAAATGTGAAACGTCGACCCGTAATGAGATAAGTCTTTCTAAGTATCGAAGCATATTTGAAACGTTTCCTCCGCCTTACAAAGACGTACAAGGAGTGGTGGGGATATTAATGGCCAGTTAGCAATGCAGGGTTTTCGTCAGTTAGCAAGGCAGTGCTGTATACAATATATAGCGCCTAGAATATATGAAAATATACAGAAACACGATAAGATTGATACGTTGTTTCAAAATCTCAAAAGCATTCTAAATATTAGCGTTAAAAGTCAACATTATTGCACGGTCGGTGCTCGTTATGGAACTGCTTTGTTAAAAATGGTATGGACATTTCCGGAATCGAGTTTTCCTTCGTAGGTAGCAATTTACTGGGCCGAAGAAGGACGCCGCGTCGTTTACATTACACCGACTCCGTTGGAGAGACTGCCGGTAGCCTGTCACGATAGAAGTAATCCAGCACCCGCGGCTTTCAAGCTGATGAGATTTATGTAAGCGGAACACTTTTCTTGCGGCGCTTCTGCACGTGCATCGGCCTTCGGGATTCGTTTCTAAAAAGAGCGCCAGATTTATATCCATTTAACTAAACTAAATCGCTTATTTTGAAATCGTTTGTTTCACTTGAATTTTGAATCTCGAACGTCGGTTAATATATTGCGGACTTACTCACTTCGTTCTAAGACGCGGAAGAATTTATTAGTTCTTTTTGATCTTCTAAGAAGAAAGAAGATCGTGTCATGTTTCCAAAACTCGTTCATGGTCGTTTTGAGTCATATAGCAGCTATAAGACTTTTTTTTTACCATAGAAAACCTCCGTATATATGTTATGTGTATTATATAAAACATTTAGAAATTGCATTTCGTTTTTATCGCAGTGAAGCGTAATTATCCTGAATATACTGGTTAAATCTGAAATCAATCTGAGGATGTAAACAAAAGTTACAAGACATTTGCTGTAAACATATATTTACTAAAAAATTAGAATACAGCACGAAGAGTCACTTTAAGCATATAATAAATGTTAAAGATGATTTTTTTCACTGAATATTAAGACTTAGGAATGTAACGAATAATTGCTTAATGCTTCTACGACCTCTGTGAAATATATATTTGCATTAAATATTTTGTAACTACTATATATATTTTCAGATTTATTTCAAACTTTATCAATATAACAATTGGTATCTCGTGATAATGCTAACGGAATCTCGAAATGTTTCATATAACACAGACAATATACAAAATTTCTACAAGCATTGAAATGCTTTCGCGAGCTACTGTATAATAACCGATGGAATCATAGTGAAGGATCGCAGCGTTACGCCATAGAATAATAATATGTAGAACGGCTTCGAATTCGAGAAGTTTGTTCAACGTACCGGAAGCGATAGATCAAGGAACATTAGTTACTTTACACGTCACACGCGACAGGTATTGACATTCTACGTGCATAAACATATGCGTTGTTTAGAAGCGATCGTATTTTCAGAAGAGGCTGCGTTAACTGCACATAGATCACGCCAGAGAGGTTACTCATTCTCAGCTGCTTTATGTGGCGAACTACAATGAAATACGCAGTATAGTAGCGCACAAAGAACTTTGATTCATCGTTGAATAAATTTGCTTGAACCGAGTTACAATTTGCAAATATAGCGTGGTATAAATGTAACAATAAATAAATCGAACGCTTCATAAAGAATTGAAAAAAGAAGGACTATTTTCACGTATGTACGTACATATGAAACTTATACTTTCGTTATCGTTAATCGTTCGAAATTATCTTTGATTTTAACGTTTTATTAGTCGTTTAACGAATGATACTTGAAACGATTTTATAGAAACAGCCAGCAGATTAGATTTGTGTAAAAAAATTATGTTTCAAAACTCTATTCTTGGCCGATTTTTCCTTGAAAAAATGACGCTTCTTCAGAAATAAGAAATTCAAGAGAAAATTCTTAATTATACCTCGGTCAATCGTATCGTATATACGTATCCACACGGAGAATTAATACCAACAACAAGATGGAGATGAAACGCATGAAAAATGATCGATATCGTTTTCATTTTTTTCCAAGTCAATTTTAACTATGCGAACGCTTACGAAGCTAATCCTTCGCGGATAAAACGAGGCAGTTTCGAAACGTTTATTCTTTCGGTTAGATAAACAACGGAGTCCGCAATTTTTATACGCGATTCATCGTGGCACCAGAAGCAAGAGTAAAATAAACGGTCGAACCGGGGTCGTCGCAAATCAGCTGCTTCCTTCTTCTACCGTTTATTTTTCAAAGCTGAGATTTTATCTGTCCACGCTTGAGGATTCGTCGAACCGTGCCTTCTGGCGAAAGAGGAAAATTCTCTTCTCTAACTGCGCCTTTTCACTTTACTTTGCTTTTTTCACATATGTAGGTTCCACTTCATTTCTCTAATTATCTCGCTTCTTAGTTCTACCGTGTATGCATACACCAGATGCATACCTATGTATAGTATAGTTTCTACAAATGCAGAAACGTCGATCGAAATGCGGTGGCAATATTAATCTAGTTCAGGCTTTCATTCAAATTTTAAAATCAATTTAATCAAATTAATAGTAAGCAACGACGCTTACTGCGTTCTCGTTGAATCAAGAAATTATATATTTAAGTATCTATTCGATATACATATACATTTACTATTTAAATATCGCTACTTGTGTCGATGTTAGAGTCAGAAATCTTTCTGTTAATTTAGATTCTGTAATTTTAAAGAAGCAAAGCGATCTTCTAATTTAAAAGAAGCTGCTAGATCTAACTTGTAATTAAATCTGTAGATGAAAAAGAATGTTAAATCGAAACAAAAATTTACAAGATTCTATACTTTGTCGAGTTACAAACAACGGTTTTCTTATTGCATACGGCTTTTTGGAAGTCGATCCAATGACGTTATAATATTCCATTATGCATAATTATGCGAATGCTAGAAAATAAAATCATTAGAGTTCAAAAAATTCAATATTTCAGTGTAATAATTCGTATCAATTAATCATGGATCACTGATAACGTAATATATATTTAGATTCGTTTATTTAATTATAAACGAAAATTTAAATTTTGACAGAGATATGATTCGCTATAGATCTATTCGAGTACCGTTACGTAATTTTGATTTACTCTTGGTTGGAGTGCGCGGATTTAGACATTGTGTTGGATTTAAAAGAACTGACTGATTATATATTAGATTTACAAATGCTATAACGCTTTCACTTTTGGGAACGAAGTTTATTGATTTTGAAACAGGTTTACACCAAGGCAATAAACGAAACGCTATTTTACGTTTATTACGGCATCCATTTACTTAAGCTATATTGCTCGCGGGATGCTTGCGCCGTTTGTTTATTTTGCAGTTACCAATCATTCTCGATGCCGAATATTTTCAATAAATTATTATATTCAGGTGGTCTTGATAATCAGTTAAACGTTTCTGATTTTCCTTCCAGATATATATCTATCGTTTATGTTACAAGTTACGAGATACAAAAGGACACGTTATTGTCTCTTAAATTTCAAGAAAAAAGCTTTAAAACAATATTCTCTAGACATAATTTCCTACTCAAAGAATACATACAATAGCGTAAGGAAAATATGGTTTATACATATACATACGCATATATGTAATGTAAAATGACAAAAAAAAATATATTCATAAAGCATAGTATTCTGATTAAGATAGCGTAATATAAGAATTGTAATACTATGATTTTATTACTATTATAACGTTATAACAGTAGTATAATACATCGTAGGATTCATGCGATTAACTCAAAACAAGGCGCAAAACTTACTGATAGATGTTCACTGCTTAAATTGATAGTAATTATAATGAAATATAGTAGCACGATAATAAATTATTATTACAATAACGCAATAACGATACGATGTATCTTAAGAAGGTAGGGTAAATACGATTTGGTAAGATAATGTAAGAAAATCCAAGTGGATCACATCTGCTTCGAACGAACTGCGATCATTCTGTAATAAGGTTGCATTACGCGCGCGTAGTGCAACAGTGAATCCGCTTTCGATTATGAAATCGAACGCAAAACGATCACGAAGAAATCAATACCCTAGGTACTTGGAGGACTATAAGGCTCTGGCAAAGCTGCTCGTCCAGCTACACACCTTCGCCACTTTGCCTTCTGTGCTCTTGATCGACGACTTCGACGCCTATACCGGTGGCTATAAAGAAAGTGAGGTGTTGCAAGATGTACACACTGCCAGAACGTGTTCTTTGATTCTCGACACGATGAATTCTTGCGCGCAAATCCTGAAAACCAACGTAAGTAGCGATATACGGTTTGCTGGCTAGAAGTATTAAGACATCTACTAATTACATTTACTGGAAATTTTACCGAGGATCACGCTTGCTGGAAGCTTCGTTGGAATTTCCTTCTTTTTTTTTCTTTTTTTGTAAATTGTATTTATCGAACGTTTTATCACCAATTAGAGTTTTTTTGTAAATTTTATTGAAAATTACATCTGTTAAAAATTGCAGTATAGAACGCATATGATGCGAGCGAGACGACAGATTTGTAGCAGAATAACTGCTAGAAGCATTGAGATGCATTTAATACTTATGGCCTGTTGTGTAACTCGATGAAACGAATATTTGGGAAACAAACTATACCGATAAGGAAAGAAGAAATTATTAAGAAAGAATAAAGAAACATTTGTCTGTGTTTGCTTCAGGTACATGTGTGCGCCTGGTCCTCTTCCGCGATGCAAGACTTTAGCCCGTACACGATATACTTCATCAACATTTGGAGTATAACAGACGAAAAGGAGAATAATACAATATTGCTGCAAAAATACATGCAGGAAACTCCCACTGAACAGTGTCCGACCTATAAATACTGTAAACTCGATGATGGAACGAGAGTGTTGAAAGAAGTTCTGTACGAAGCTACGAGGGAAGAATCTTAGAAATTCGTTTTGGCATTACCGTTAATTAATTTTAAGGATGTTAAGAATACTCAGTAGAATACGTAGTTAAGAAGAGTATTTTATGTAATATGATAATATAGCAGGATTTTGATTGGTCTAATACATTGAAACGATAGATCGTATTTTTGTTTCGCATTTGATATGTTACTTACATTTTTTTTTATGTAAAAATCGTATTTAAATAATTAATAGTTGATTTATAATTTATTTATTAGCCAAACAGTCGATATTTCAACGTAACATAATTTCAACTTTTCTAATCATGTATATTTGATGAAATACATTCATTGTAATTTAAAAAGTATTATATGCTATAACAGTAAAGCGATACTCCACAAATATTCAGCGATACTCCCTACAAGCGAAATGTTGCAAGAAGGCAATGAAGTCGATAGTTAACGCACCAAGCTCCGTTCGCGCGACACTCTAAAAATCTAACACCGTCCTTGAAATGCGTTGAAGCTCCAAGACCGCTTGCAGGCAGCGCAGCGGCTCGTTTCATTTCTGTATACCTACGGCAAATTAGACTCGAAGAGGTTCAACGGAGAATTACATTTGCATAGAAGACGCACAGTGCTATAACCAGCGTCACTCTGCTTCACCTTAAAACCTGTCTATTAAACTACATTCCATATTCACGTTTTTACATCATAATAGATACACTGTCGTCCATAAGTACATATTAGAACACTTTCGAATTCATGCAAATGTATAAAATATAATCGTATATATATAATTAGTAGATATTGATGTAATCTATAGTTACTATTTAATTAGTATAATTAAAAGAGCATATAATTGAAAGCATATAAAAATCGATCCTGTGGAAATACCTGATTTAGATGCGTCTGTTCAACGTTGCGATATTACAGCGATTGAAATATGTTTCTAGTCGCGTTCTAACAGTCTATGTAGGTTTTATACACTGTCAGTTATCTATTACACAAGTCGATGCGAAGTCACAGCGATGCTGATATGGTAATTTCTTTATTAGTTTAAATTTACCAAAATATTTGATGACATAGAATTAACGCGTTCTTGGATCGTAATTTTGGAGATGTAATAGAAATATCAACTTCTTCGGATTGTAGCAGCGTGTAGAAACACTTATTGACGATAGTGTGCACTGTAATAATTTTCTCAACACTGTCATGGATACGAGAAAATGTAAAAACAAAAGGAGAATTAACAGAGTCTAATTATAAGCCGACGAACGACTTTTTTATTGTCGTTATTCTTCAAGGCATAGAAACGCTACAACAAACGACGGTAACACGGCGAAAAAGGCAAGTGCAGGGGGGCCTTGGATGTTGGCGTCCTATTGTCTGGTTCTTCTGCTCGACCAGGTCGAGAGCCCTTCTCGGGAAGAGCCCCCATATAGACTGAACCGACCACTTGTTCCGATCGGTCCGAAACAATCTGAAACTGACAGGACTATGGACCAGCCGTGGACTTCTCGCAGCGAGGTAATAAATGGAAACTTGGAGGTACCGTAAAGTCACCGTGAACGGGAAAATGTCACAAGAAAGACGCATTTTTTTCCAGCTGGCGATACACGGATAAGGAGATACACTAATATCATCGAATAAATAGAAGTCGATGTATCATAACTAAGATCCTAACTGACTATATTTATAATTAACTACAATCCTGGTGCGGTCTTGGAATTTTGTATGCCTCGATGAGATACATATTGGTAATGATTCTTTCATGATTTTCAGATCAAATTTAAGAATTAAGAAGCAATAAGGAGACAAAAGTGATCAGCATCTTAATGGATTTTCTGTTGGTTTACTCGAATTACTGGAAAATGGAGCTGCCTCCTTACTACAGCAGCCACTTCAATTCTCTAACGATAGAAAAATACGATTTCGTCGAAAGTGACCGAAAGAATCCGGTAGGGCTAATCAATTACGGATTGATCGGACACGAAGACATATACACGTGTACGTGGAAAGAAAGAAAGAGAAGGAAAGAGAGCGAAGGAGAAGAAGAGGAGGATAATTACGGAGCAGAAAATTGCAGGGTGACTTATACTAGCAGAAGTTTACACGTCGCGAATGAACCGGCTCTTGGTGGGTTCAGGATCAGCGAGACAACGGTAAACCACCGTCGTTGGTCTGTTGTCGTGATGAGGAGCAAGAAAGAGACAAAAGAGACAGCGGAGAAGGGACGAGTAACGAGAAGAAAGAGGGAGAGGAAGAAAGATGGGAAAAAGGGAGGGAGAAAAAGCGAGAGGGAAGATCGCATACCTGAGTGAACAGGTGTGCCGGAGTGGACGACGAGTGAGTTGCTGTCCAGCCGACGGCGGCTTGGCCAACGAGCAGCCTGTTAAGTCCCTTCGTGCACGAAGAGCAGGGACGCAATCACTTCGCCGATTTTAGAATTCGCGACCGATTGGAATTCCACCGAGGAAAGTAAAATGCCTCTGAAATCACTTGGGACTGTTTTAACAACCGGCTATTGCTTTAAATCGAACGTCTCCCGTCAGAGATCGTAAAGTCCCGCGAATGTGCAAGATTAATGTCATTCGTTGAACGCTTCGTTCTTCATTTTCTTCGATATGGATTATGTTAAGTTTTGAGATTTTTAGGATCGTTGTTAAATTTACACGTAGAAGAATTCGTTGTATATTAATCGAAATGTCTTATCGTAAACGGCATATTTTAAATCTGAGTACGCAGATCTTATCGAGAAGTTTTCATTTGTTAAAGAAAGTTAAGTCGGAGAGGCTCGTAGAGATTTATAGTTATTGTCCTCGATTATTCATATTGGAAATTGACAGTCAGTCGTGTCTAAAAATGCCGGGTGATTTATTTGAACTACGAGTGACAAGCAATATCCGAAGAGCAGATTGTAAATGTAGAATGACTTTTGTCTCCCTGGTTACCTCAGACACGGCGGTATAATTGCACTCACGATCCTCGCCACTTTCTCCGCTGGACCGAGCGCATTCAAATACCAACAGCTACTTTAAATGCATCCACGGACTCGCTGACTAACTGCATCTCTTTCTTTTTTTCTTCTGCCGATGTCTCAAACTAAACTCGCTTCTGTCTATGAATATTTATGATCTTTCCTAATAACAAACTCTACTTCATTATCATAATTTATTCCAATCATTTCTATTTCAAATTAGTATTTACATCGTTATAACCGTCATAGTAGATAAATTGTCAGTGTACGATCGATAGAAAGAAGTTAAAAGGAGATTTTAATAAGAATTAAGAACAAAGAACGAAACGACGGGGATTATTTTTCTTGTCAGTTATTCGTCAAGAAGAGGAAGACAAATCGAGTACGAGGCAGCTAGTAAAGTTGTTTAAAGGTGGTTAATAGCCAACCCTACGAGTGAATTACACCCACGGATACGTAGGTAGCCGAGCAATAGCGCGTTATTATCTCGCTCGCTACGCCTACCAATGGAACGAGTTCGATCGAAGAGTTCGATCGTTCTGGCCGATTAACCATCATTGTGTTTTCTTGTCTCGAGCAGGTGTCTCGAAGATAGATATTGCTTGCACGCGACAACGTTAGGAATTATTGATAGAACGACCGGCGTACAAACGTACGGCCAGGTTTAAATCCGACTTGGAGCTTAATCTCACGACCTACCTTATATCTAACTTTATGTAGTGTCTACGAGCGTAAAGTGAAATATGGTATTTGCGCGTCGTTCTGCGTTATAAATCACAAATGATAACTGTATAAACCACGTATTCGTTGGTTCCATAACGGAATCGTCATCGGGTACGTGGCATTAAATATTTATCGAACGAATTGTATCGGAGAAGTTCTTCGATAGATATTTCGAAATTAGGATTTTCAAATAGAACTAATTATCGATTTTATACTTCATTCGCTATCGCATTTCCTCTTAAATTGACAATTAATCGGTATCTTTTTCCTATTTGTAGAATTTATCGAAATCGATACCAAGTACTCACAGTTAAGAAAAATTCGAACGTATCGAGTTGCATCGAGCAGGGATCTGATAACTATAGCGCGGATATTTGTGCATTTTTGGAAAATTCAAAAAACGCAAAAGCGTAGAGAATGCGAAAATGCAAAAATATGCAAAGGAGAGTCAAGGTACTTCCTGTAACATTTAGAAGACGAAGTAAATTTCTATTCAGGTTTTACGTGTTTAGTTATGTCGATAAAGACGTAAAATTGCATAAACATTCGCAGTGATTTACCGATGACAAAAACAGGACAGAAGAACAATACGTTCTATTATTCTGTCGAAAGGTTACGGCAACATTGTTTTCTAATTCCAGATGTTCTTTGCGGAACTGCAGAGGACAATCGGTTGGAGGGTGATGAAAGCGCGAACTACGGACACGAAAAGAATAAATCAGGTCTCCGATTGAAATTTAACGAGGAATCTGGATGGCCACAGGTGTGCGTCCATTTCTAAACGTACGATCCTCCTGCACCCTTTCACATCCCTTTACCAACTGGTCGGTCGCTGTTAAAAGCTACATTCCATCGGCCAAACAACCAGTTCTGAATCGGTTTCGAATTCTCGATGGCTCATGAATCTTCGATCGCACGGAACTACACGTATGCCTGGAAGTATGTATCGAAGAAAGCGAAATGAACGCCGAATTTGCTTCATTCGTATCGACGAGAACGCACAACGTGGTCAGATGTATCGTGTTACGGTACAGTCGTTCCTCTGACAGGGGAAATTGCTTTTCCAAGCGAACCGAAACTCTCTTTAAACAGATAATCTATGGATAGATAGGTAGTTTCAACTTTTGCCGCTCCTATACGCGCACATCGGGTGTTTTGGTAACATTGTAAACGAGATATCATATGAAATTAGTTTATTTTTGCTGTTATCTGTATCAGACGGAGCAACAGCATCAAGAAGAACATCAGGTACCGATATGAAAAGCTGCTGATGCGATTATGATGCGATAACGAAGCGAGATAAAAATAAATGTTGCATAAATGATTTTTTCGAATAAGCTGTATCGGAGATTTAATCGTTTCGTTCAATCAGTTTTTGTTAAAAAAATTTCAGCAGCAGATAAAAATTTGTATGCAAATATCCTTCGATCAAAAAAATTTTTCGCATAATTTTCAACATATATTATCGAAACTTTCTACATAATTATATTATTTCATCGAAAGCGATCGAAAAGTCACAGTTGAACGATCAAAGCGACACCGCTCTACCACACATCGTAAACGATACGTTATAAAAGCATTAGACTTGTTTGTTGTTCGTAAATCTCGCTGAAATAATCCTTCGAATAATACGTCTCTTTAACGGAGTTTATCTTTCCGAAACTTAACCGAGTACAATTTCAGACGATATAATCATCGGTTAAAGCAAACCGTATAACGATGGATATAAGCGATCCTGCAATTCCTCGAAATAGCGAGCGAGTAACGAAGCTCGGGCACGAAGTCCTCGTCACTTTTTTAACCATCGAAATTCTCCGATAGCGACGAAGAGGAGCGTAACACACAGGACTGCAACGGGGAGTCTGCCATCGGGCCGAGACAGGCTGCTCCAGCAGGCGAGCAAGTGCCAGTTGCTCGGCGGCAGTTGCCACGGCTGGACATACATTTGCTTCCTTTCGTCGAGGTGTTCGTTTACATGCGACTTACCCCCGTCGCGGTTCTTTGAAAGGGAGTTCGAGGGTCGAAAGTAATCACCGTGAAGGAAAGTGACGAGAAGCCGAAATCGTGGAAGCATTTCGAAGGAAGAAATAAACGGCAAACGAGAGGAAAAGGAGATAGATAGATAGAGAGAGAGAGAGAGGGAGAGAGAGAGAGAGAGAGAGGGATCATGAAAAGGAGGATGCCATGTGTTAGGAACAGTGAGTGCGTGTGAGTGGCGTGCGTGTTACGTGCGTGTCGGCCCAGTGGCTTCGGTCCTTCGACCCTCGAGGACGTACCACCAGCCGAGGACACGATGATGATCTCGATGATACAAGCTGCCATCCTCCTGTCCGTCTTCGTTCATCTCAATGCCGCCACCAACACTATCACTATGGCTAAGGTGAGTATGTAATTGAACGTTGTCTCATTTGGAGAAGGTTTTGAATGTTCCCTAGAAAATGGAAAATTGATTGACAGGGTAGAGTTTTAGAGTTTCGCCAAAGGTGGTCTGAATAGCGTGAAATGCTTGAAAATTGGAAATTCTCGTTGAGAAAGGCAAAGATTCTGTGAAACAGCGGTAAAAAGGTATGTCTCATGGTACGATACAGTGGAATTTTATGTTCGACAGAGCTGATGCATTTTAGTATACAGTGTTTGAAGAAATTAGGGAAGCGTTTAGGTCAGAGGATTTGATTTATGACACGGTTTGTAAGATATCGCTGATAGCAATGTTGTATATTTAACGTTTATTAATAGCAGTACGTTAATAAACGTACATCTGATCGATATTAATAGTAATGTCGTTGATATATGTATATTTCACATACACGAATAATAGCGTTATCTTAATCTATTGTCTTGTAAGATCGGCTGTAATCGATAGAGACATACTCGGAGGAAACAAGACTCTTTTGTCACTTGTCAGCTGTAACTTCTATTATCAGAAAAAGAAGAGATTACAGAAGGCACAACCGGGTCAAACGTTTCTTTGCAATCCAACTTACGTGATCTCGTAATCACCGCAGGTAATATCTGCCATGAACCGTGCAGCGTGCAGGTGCAACTATACTCTACTAGAAGCGTTAGCCGGTTAAATAGCTAGTAGTTCGTCGTGTAGTTAAAAGGTATTCATGCGACAATGGCTGGTTGTTGGTTAATTAGACACGGTTCGCCAGTACGATAAGCACGGACGAGGAGAACTGTTTCGACTAACGAAAGAAACGTTTTTCATAATAGTTGCGCGACAGAAAAATTATTAGCACTTGGCGTGCGCGTTGTACAATCGTTTCACGGCCTTTTAAGTATCCCGCCGTACGATACAAATAGTCTTTTGTTTGCACCAGGCAAAGAAGAAAGGTAAATAGCGGTAATATCTGAGTCTCGATTAGAGATCCGACAGCGTAACTTTTCTTTCTTCTTTTTTTTTTTTTCTCAATATAATTATAAATACGCGAGATATCGTGCCTCTTTCTCTGTCCCTGTTTCGCTCCCTCTTTGCGCTAATGATTAATCGAGAAACTCAACGCTATGCTCGTTGTTAAGTTAATTATGTGGAGCACCCGATAACTTACTGCTTTTACACTGGGTAGAAAGATAATTTTGATTTCTCGTTACGAAATTTTATTGCATTATACTCGTTCTCTTTCTCATTTTTCCTCTTTCTCGGTCTTCCAAGAAACATGTCGAAACGAACGATTCTTCCGTGAAATAGTAGCGATTCTTATCAACGCATCGTGACGTGTTCGATCGCCGTGCGTTATGGTGAAATTTTCGTATTTCATAAAAATATGATTCATCGTTAATTTAATCTACGCCCACGATCGCACAAGGCAACGCTATTGCAACACTTTGTAATATTCG
This sequence comes from Bombus impatiens, assembly GCF_000188095.3. Classification (NCBI taxonomy): domain Eukaryota; kingdom Metazoa; phylum Arthropoda; class Insecta; order Hymenoptera; family Apidae; genus Bombus; species Bombus impatiens. The sequence goes on along the minus strand of NT_177180.1, from coordinate 126,393 downwards.
ATAGCGAGAAGCAAGTCTCTTCTTAACCCCTCGCCTTCTCATCTTTTCCGCGACTATATACATCTGCGTTAACTAGCGACTGCTTTGACGCTATGTCCGAGGCAAAACGTTGAAATATTATACACGATTTGTATTCAGTAATCTACGGTCTTATAATATGGAAGTAAAGCCAGAGTTAAAATTGAACTTTGATACAAGTCTGACTCCGTTCTATTTGATCCATAATCCATACCAGTCTGATGAGTCTGTCTCGATACTACGAGACAAGGGGTTAAAAAAAAAATTCGTGTAGGTGGTCTTATGGCTATGCCGTGAATGTTCGTTGAAATTCACATTTTTGAGCGTACAACTAAAGTAGTCGGAAGCTAAACAGAAATTTTCTTCCAAGCGTTAGATATTATAACGAAGACTTCACACTGGATATTTTGTATGTACATATTTCTGCATACTAGATGCTTGATTCTGTATATTTTTGCAGCTTTAAGCGTATAAACGCCTATAATCTATTTATGGCATTGTATGAGAGTCACAACTAGGTTCATCGGAAAGTTTTTCTTCTTATAATTAAGTTTCAACGTGATATTTATCGTCGCTTATAGCCGCCTTTCGGCGATTCGTTTGCTTCGTCGTTGTTAAATTTTTCATGTTTTATCTGAACGTTTTATCTAAATATTCCCGTGTCACTACGACCTGTTTTCGAGTATCCAACAGTTCTTTGTATCAAACAGTTTTAGAAATATCAGAAATGTCAGAAACCGTGGAAAATTGTCCCCGTAGGAGATGTTTTATTCGAACCTCGTAAAGAATGCAATTATCGTTATCAACGATCGATTTCTTCGCCGTCTTTTCTCCTAGATTAAATTTTCAGATTCGAAGCGTGAATCAGATTCCAGAGACACGGCTTGAAACGCAAATAGAATTTCAGATTGAAATGTAAATTAAATTTCAAATTGAAATGTACATATATTTCAACCACCTGCGTTTTATGAAAAATCCACGAGCGAACTTTCAGATAGTATACGATCGAACGAACGTACAATCGAAAAGGTGTAGACGTTTCAACTGACCTGATACAATGCCAAATATCTCGGAATATCACCAGTATTCCCCCAGAATAGAAACCACGGCGTCTAATCAATTTCCGCGATAGAGGCACATGGCCGATCCACGATGACAGACGCCAAAGAGAAAATTGCATTTATTTATGTCGCGGTCATTCGTTTCCTCCTTATCGAATTAATTACGATAAAAGTAGCCGTGTGTGTCAAACAACATTGCTCTTTCTTCGTATTTTACCGTTTGTTTGTAAACTACCACGTTTTCCTCGTGCACAAATCGTAAAGAAACGGTTACGAGGGACAAGCTTCGTTGCTTGATAGCACGATTTTTCATTTCCACGTCGGGATAACGATACTCGCTTTCAATTATATACTCTGGACGGTTAAATGGAACGCGTAAACGCGACGAAATAACGCTCCTTCGCGACAACGCCGATAAAATCACGCACAGCTTCCAGGAACATGTTCTAGAATTAAGAGCGTTACACGCGTATTTTCTGACCCGAAAATCTTTGCTGGCATAGCGAATTAACGATGTTAATAAATCGCGAATATTACGTCGGTGGATAGTAGATTTATGCTTGATGATTCTGTTGCTCTGTTTTCCTTGGGCTGCTCCTCGGCCGCCGGTCTCTCGATATATCGGGAAAACGCTTATCCTCTTCGCGAGAAACGATTCTCGCATTTGCTGATCCGTTATATTCTCTTTTCGCGTGGCAATGCATTTTGTAATTTAATCGTTTTCAGCTTTGGCCGATAGAAATTTCTAACGATAATTTTTATTTATTCAGGTATTACGTTTAGGTATTACGTTCTAATTTGAACTATTCGAGTAGCGTATAGTGTATAGCATCGAACGGTTTTGGCGATTATTAGGAAGACAATAAAGGAAAGTAAAGAGAAGAGTAATTCTTGTCAGCGAAGATAGAACTCTGTCGTTAAGCAAATTAGTTCGACTAATGGATTTTCTAATCTCCGATGCGATCTAAACTTCAACTTAATAGCGAAAGCTATTAGGTAATCTGTTTCCTTAAATCAAGGAAAACGATAATCAGACCTCGAATGTCTCTGTATTTATGGGTTATTTGAAAGCACAACGTAGAATAGCCGTTGTAGTATTTAATAAACGAAAACGTTCTCTATTTCGAGTTCATCGTCGTCGCGTTCATAAAAATATGAAATTGCTATGAAGCTAATGAAAATCGATAAGAGATTGTAACTTGTTGTAAGCAAGTTGGATGGAAAAGGCGAAACGAGCTCGAAAACAGGATCGACTCTCTGGCGAAAAAGGCGCATCCGAAGAATCTGTTAAATTTCTTTTCATGCCCCCTGTCGAGACCACTTACGTAGGCAGAGATTTGCCATCGAAAGGAATTCATACGTGGGCACACTTGGCATCCGAACAACATTTCTTTTTTTCGCTTTTTTCTCGCCTCTCTCAGTTTCGATTTTACACGATCCCGTCACGCAGACAAACACATATCGGCCGTGTTGCTTTTTTCGAGCGCATTTCGCCTTTCCGATCGACCTTCGCAAAAAAGGACACACGTACTTGCGCGTATCATCGATCAGCAATATTTGTGGCACGCAAATTTCACTCGCGTGCAATAAAATGCCATTCATTCGGAAATTCCACGCGTTAATCTCTCGATCGCGCGTCCTTCCGATCTTCGCATTCTTTTCGCCGGGGATCGCGAATTTTTACGCTTCGAATTTTAACGTCTCGTTGGCCCTGGAATTTCTCACATCTTTTTCCCACTCATAAAATCTCTTTTTTCTAGTACAAGCTTTTTGTGTATAGCGTAGTATCGATTATAGATCCGAAAGACGATATTCAAAGAAAGGAGTACTTTTAATATAAGTTAGTTTTCGGTATAGAAAATGACGAGTCGATACATCAACGTAATAATCGATGTAACATGGTAGAGACGAAGGAAACGATATTCAGAGTAAAGGAACATTCTCGATATAAGGGAAGTTTTAATACAAATTATACTTTTGGTAATTAGGGGAGAATTTTCTCTGCGACATAATTTTTCCCTCTTATAAAGCAGAGAATGGGTCGATAGGTAAAGCAAGAGGACGATGTGTTCTTTTATGGGTATCAAATATTTCAAACTTAAAGTACCTAGAAGAATTACTAATTAATTAATTTATTAATTATTAGCAAGGTCAACAGTGTTCTTTATATTTTTGTAAAAAGACACATAACACTAGAGTTAGAGCCAGTTTTACAAAACGCGAATACAACTTATCATTTCAGTTATTATCAGCTCGATAAGATGTAACGCGAGTCCTTAACAAAATGTCGAAGGAGTCTGATTTTGATTTCATTTCTCCTATTTACCAAAGGTACAGTACCATACCAGAAGAATCGCAAAAATATTTTAAAACGCAAGGTATCAATATCCACTGATCCTAAGCATTATTTTTCTAGAATTAAATATAACGATATAGTCATCGATAACGCTACCAATATTATTAATCTCAACAGCATCGCCACCATCGTATGACGTTAATCGCCTCAACGCAGCAACATCGAGTTTCCTCAAACTACTCTCGAGCGATCGTGCGGTTCACTTAAAAAAAAAAAATAATCTAGTTGACGATTCAAAGCTATAAGCATCTTCGAGTACCTTCGTCCATAACGTAGCGAACAAACGATGTCAGTATAACACGAACTGAACACGTTCCACGGTTGTTTCTTTCTTCTCATGCTCGTACCTAGTCAGGAATTTCGTTCGTTAACATTGAACGTATGCAAATCGCTGGAGACGAATTCTTCTCACCGAGAGGCGACAACCACGAGCCTTATTTCCGTGTAATCTCAACTTTCTCATAGCCGGCGAGAAGAGATAAAACGATCCGTACGGTCCAACCGATCCAGACGGTCAGGCTCGAACTCGTCCAAAGGTGCACACGTGCAACGTTTAGCTCTGCTTGTACCTGGAAGACAGAAACAGCTTGCTTCCAAGTACGCATTAGATGGCGATCGTATCTCATCCAGTCTTGTTCGATTTTCATCGAAAATCGTACCCTTTATTTCCTTAGATGAGACTATTGCAAATATTATGGCTCTTCAGCGCCAAGTGTTTCAAGATGTTTGATCTTTGCACAACGAATCCCACGACGATATTTCGATTTGCATGCTTCCCATCGACGTGTTCATTTTACAAATAACCGTTACATAGACACGTGTAATATGTACGTGTGCAAAAGGGTTTGTCGAGGTACAGTAGTATGCAAAAATCATTAAACGAATAGATCTTTCGCTTTGCGATTAATTGTTCTCGCATTTAAAAAGCGTATTCAAAAAGTATTTAAGAAGATTTCGATCGGTATCGTTTACAAAGGCAAATGGTAAATAAAAGAAGACGATTCTTGGAATTGCTAGAGATGCAAGAGATAAGATATATAACAGGATAAAATCGCAGTTAAACTTGTAAAAGTTATTATTACAATGTATCCCTTCTGGGGATAGAAAAGAATAAATGACTCGATTTCAAGTTAACATTAACATTGTAATATTAACATTTCAAGATCGAAAGTTCTTGTATGGTTTTATAGTTACGAGATATAATACACCCATATGCACGTAATATTTTCTATAGAATTTTAACTAACATTAGCTACAACAGTATGGCAAATAGAAGAAAACAGTAGAGCGGATAAACGTTTTTATCGCATAATTACACACGTGCGCTATTAGACAAAATTTCTGAAAGTATTTTGCACCGAGTTACTCGTGCACCGAGTAAGCAGAAACGAAAGCTGAAAGCGTATCGTTTCGAGAAAGAGAGAAATTGACGGGACACGTGTGTCTTCGATAAGCAGCTGATGAATCGCGTCTTGTTCGAAATACAATACTTGATAGGATTTTTTCAGCGCCACGAAGAAGACGTCTTGAATTTCGTGTCTTAATCCATCCGAAGACGAGCAATAATTAATAAGAAGCTGGTTGCACGAATGGCGAGCATCAAGCCGCGAAAGAATGTGTCTAAGAAACCTGTTTGGGGAGAGCCAATATCTTACGAGGTCCTCTCCTCTTTACCTCTTTCTCTCCTCTCCTCTCGCCGTACCAGGAACACACATGTGCACCTTCTCGTGTGCATTGCGACACGCAAAGCTTCCCCCGAATGCTCAGGTGTTGGCAGATATTCCCCTTTCTGCCTTTTGTGCATCGTTTCACCTTCTGCATCGTTAGCCGACCAACTCCTCGTCGTTTCGGCTATTAGCCTCTCTCGAACGTTCCTCGTCTGACCGATTGTCCAAACCGATTAACGTTGGTCTTCTCGTAATACGAGAAAATTCAATTTTGCAAAGTTCCAATGAAATTTCGATGGAACAAGTAGGTGAAGAGCTGCGGAATGTCGAGGCTTGACTATCGCGGTTTATGAGCATCGAAAACAACTTTAATATCTAGGAGAGAAAATATATTGCTGTTATTTGTTATTATTTATTGAAGTACGTCTTATTGAATTACGTGCGATCGATTCTGGTTTGTCATCTTCCTTATCATCTCTTCAGGAACGATGTAATGCCACGTTTTCAAAACTTTCGAGCTTTGCTGGCGAATATTGTTCTTAGGTGCGTTTTTGTGTGATGTTCTGCCGCGTTCTCCATACTCTCCTTTATTTATTATTATTTATGATTATTATTTGTTCCTTTCGTTGAAAAATTCTCTTCGTGGTAAAAGATTCGATTCAACGAATGACACAAAAATGCACGTGGAACGTGATATTTATGTTAGCTATATTAGTAAATATTTTGCTAGCAAATCCCACGAGTTGTGAAAAAATTGCATCTATTATGCATTAACTGGGTAACACGATATAAAACACAAAATATCGTGCATCTGTTATTTATTGATAAAGCGGAAGAAACATTCGAGACCATCTAATATTGTGATCGATTTAATTCTTTATTAAAATCGTCGAAGAGACACACACTGATTTATTCCATTGATTCGATAAGTTAAAGTGCATCGTGATAAGCAAAGAACGTGTCTGATAAAAGCTACATCAAAGAAGCAGAAATAATAAATAGTCCGTGGAAGAGCACTCTAAAAATGGTACGAAAAGAGGGAGATAATTAATGCACATAATTCGGTAATAAAAACGTTCTTTCGGTTATTTTCGAGCCAACTGTATCCTTTAAACATATGTCGTTTGGGTCGTGTGTTTGATCCAAAATTAATAAAATTGATAACAAAATTTTATCGCTCGATATAATATAAATACATTATAGCAGTGTTCCATATACAGATACGATATACCGACGTTAAGTTCAAGCTTGAAAATGGAATTTTATTTCAAAGTATAGTAAAATAAAGCTCACCGAAGAGTAAATATAATTAATGAGGCAAACTTTAATCGAAATTGAAAAGTTAAATTTTCCTTCTAATTTTTCTTCCTTCGCCAGAACAGCGAAATATATCGAAGAAGAGTAAAATATCAATAGACGAGCCGAACTATAGCGAAATGTAGCAAAATATACAGAAAATCATCAAATCTTTGAATCTCTTCGATCGCTCCAAAAATACGCGGGAATTCAGGCTATATGCTGCGTCGGAGCATACGGTCCTCAAAGCTTTAAGCCACGTTCACAGCAGTTCTATCAACGGTCGTTACTCAGCTGTTTCGCTACTGCACAAAAGCGATATTTCATCGTTGACTCGGCTGTTTTTCGCCTCCTCTCGATCCACATTCATATCGTATCATTACCAATGGGATTTTTAACGAGTTTCCTGCAAGAACGCGAATAAGGTTAACCTTTTCCGCGGCGGATTCCAATCGCACCCGATCTAAATAGCAATTACCGAGTCGGTAACGAGGTATTCGAAAAGCAATTAAACTCATAGTAATTTTACGATCGGTGTATCAAGCGTGCCGGCCCAGGACCTTGATCGTTGATCGGTTGCTATAATATCGAGTTTTATCGTGACTCAAATCGATCTGCCGTGCCGCCGTCGCTACTCTATAATCAATTTTCTCGTCGTGTCAACTACGGGGGCAATTCGGTGCCGCATGGCGCCAATCTACTGGAACACTTCCTTTTTTCTTCTCTTCCATTTTCTTCTCTTTCTGCTTATTCGCACGTACTATCGGTCCTAACTGGTCGAGCACTTTTGCTGAATTTATGTCGTAACGCTATATGAATTTGTGCGAAACTAACGAGCAGAAGTAGTTATTATCTATTTTTGGAGTTGACGAACTATACGTTTAAGTTATTGATAATTTGCGCGTGTCTATGCATATTCATATTTTTATATACGCAGCAACCGAATGAAAAAGAAGAACTTGAGCAGACGTATGTTTCATATCTTAGTTTGGATATTTTATACAGCTTCGCGTATTACGTGCACTCGGTGCGTTTCGCACCTTTAAACTTTCCGTAAGTGCACAAAAATCGATGTAATGTACCGATATTAGACGCGTCACTGCTTGAAATGATTTAATCATTTTTCTGTTCATGGATTTCGGATCGTAGAAGATCTTCTTTCTTTGATTCAGAATTTAGAAAATTAAACATACATAGGAGGCGCAAAAAGCGTCGACGCACGTATTAATTAATAAATATCTTAAATATTTGAAGTATACAGGGTGGTTGGTAACTGGTGGTACAAGTGGAGTGATTCTACGCGAAAAAAGAAGTCGAAAATATAGAATAAACATTTTTTTAATTTTTTTTTCTTCTTTAAATTTTTCCATCGAGACAACGAACTACAGTGAGATCCGTTATAACGAGACGCGATAAAGTGCACGCGTACCGAGCGAAAATTCAAAGTCGATTTTCTCGAAAACAAAGCCTCGAACGAAAAATTTGTATTCTATATTTTCGACTTCTTTTTTCGCGTAGAATCACCCCCTTTCCGCTTGTACCACCAGTTACCAACCACCCTGTATAAATATACCAAATTTCGTATCATTTAATAGCACTTTCGCGCGTCCGGAAAAATTCGATACAATAAAAATAGAACGTGTAATTTAATAGAAAAAAAAAACGCTTCATTGGGAAAGGAGGGTACGTGTCAGTACTTTTTGTAGCCATTATACGTACATATAACACAAAGTGCCAGATGAATCATTGCATATCTCTTCATCCGTAATTTAGTAATTAAATTACATCCTGTTAAAGACAAGCAAATCCGCATACTTTTGAACCACGATATTACTACACGCTTACGAGTTTCTACGGGTATAAATTTCTTCGTACGATTTTTATCCTCTCTCGCGACAGAGAATATTCTTCTTCCTACTCCAGCAGATCGTCGGTCCTGTTATTTCTTTTTCTACTTCTCCTTTTTCTCTGACACACTTCCTTGGCGCCTGTAATAATTCTCCAGACGAAATTGGTAGCAAATCCTATCCGAGCTAAAGAGGCAAAAAGAAAGATGACACATTCTTGACGAGTCGTTATATCGTTCGTGACATTCGCTCACGAAGCTACAATTAATGGTAACTACCGCGGAAAATGTAGTCCGATAATTGGCGCGCGTGTCAATGACGACGACGCCTCGTCGTCGAGACGTTCGTCACTAATTAACACTCGTCCCGTTAAACACAACTCGTTCCTGTCCGCTAAGAATTCAAAAAGAGAGTCTCGCGTTCGCCTAATTAATAACCATCCTTCCACGCTCGATAGATGGAAACGGTGCTTCCTTCTTGTTCGCGAATCATTATTCATTTTTATCGGTCTTTCTGCCTTCGACGATCGCTCTGCTTTTTGGATTAGATGCAATTAAGGAGAACGTTTATCGAATTTGACCGAATCGCCTGGTGATTTAGCGGATCGTGTGCTATGTTTCGCTTATACGCTGCGATACGGAGTTCGTAGAGAGCTGCAGATACGAGTCGTACGATTTAGTTGCGTAGCTTTGGAGAAATTCGAGCCTACAGGCAATTTTTTAATCCTTTTCTCTTTTCAGTGAGAATATGTTTTACTAATTTTCTACGGTTAACCATCAGTTTCTGGATAATTCTTATAAATTAAATGTACAGTTTATTTTGGTAAGTATATCATTGGCTTTCTTAGCGGAACGTTCTATTTTATTGCTTTCTTTCCATCGAAACACGATGCGAAACTTTCAAAGATATAGAAACACTCGTTTCAATCTTTTGCCATTTCTTGTCTTTTTTCATGGTTGAAAAGTATTTGTTGTTGTTCGATGGACATGGGGTAAATGTCGAATGTACGATGTATCATGTAGTATCTCGATGAAAATACCAATTATGGATGCACAGTTCGTGGTTAATAAAAATTCACGATTATATTAAAAAGGAAATGAACGTGACCTTGAAATCTTGGCATCTAACAACGAGGAATAATTCAGCCGCGCATTTATTCTCCGAATCAACCTCCATATAGATACGTGTCATAAATATCTTTAACGTCGTTCTGAACGATACTTAAAAATTCCATTTCTTTTTACGAATATTATTCCTCTACGTTCCCCCTCATTTATTCTCATTCTCATACTTCTCGCGAGCGCGTTGCCTCGTTTGAAAAGAAGATCTTTGCAACGGAGCGATTATCAGTGCAATGAGGAAGTTTGGACGATCGGAAGTTTGAAAGTTTGAAAATTGGAAAAATGAGAAATTTGAAATCTACAAATTTTTCGACGATTTGAATCATCGAAGATGTAAAAGTTTGGAAGTTCAGAAGCTGGAAACTTCGTGACTTGGAAGATTCGTAAGAGTTTGAAAATGTCAATTATCTGTCCAAAAACATCAAAGAATTCTCCGAAATTACAAACATAGCAAACGACTACCAAAAGAAACGTTGCATATATTACGTAATAAACTACTAATTCCATGAAAACATGCCTCTAATTCCTACAATTTCTCTGCGACCAATTTCTCAACGACCTAATAAACCTACACATAATTCGATACATATTACCACGGCGGCTCGATATTAATAGAAATGGTCAAACACAGCGTGATGAATGTTCTACGGGAATTTTTCGCTTTTCGCTGATAAACCGGCTACTCTGAAACAGGATCGATTTGAATTTGCTCGATACACCGCTGTCCACGTGATCGCTATCAAGCACGAAACGCATAGAACTTTACATACACTTGAACGTAGGCGACCAGCGACAGACAGGTGCAACAAGTAATCACGCTGGTCGACTCTTGTTTGTAGAAATTTGCATTTGCGTGTCGTCTAGCGCTGAATACACATGACCTGTTCTCTTTCCGCGAATTCTAATTAGCCACAGGATGTCACTATGGCCTGTATCTATAGTAATCGACTGATTGTTGAAACCCTTAACGCGTTAGTCCTCGTATCTCATATGGAGCGTACGTTTGTGCATAATAATTTAAACTGGTTATATCTAATTCGTTTGATGAACTCATTGGATACGTTTAAAGCTTATTGATCGTATCAATTTAAAATTCGTTTATCGTTTTGACAGTGGAACCTCCGATCCCTGACACGCAGCTAGATATACTCTACGTAATTCACAGGAATTAAAGCAATACGATGGAAATAAATAAATCAGTAACAAATAGATCGGTAGATTGGTAAATAAACTCATACGTAATCGTGTTTTGTGTCTCGACACGTAGAAGTAAATATTAATATCGTCAAGAGGGCTCGCGTGTCTCTAGCAAACAAATTAAACGAAAGTGAATCTAATGAAGAGTCTAATGAAAAATCTAATAGCAGAAATTTTGATCGTTTCGTTAGTCGTAGTCTTAACGCATCAAAGACGATTTAAGTACATAGGACAAAATAACTTCTATGCTAAACTAGATTAGAGTCTAAAAGATTAACTTCTTTTCATCCGATGAAATATTGAAAACATACGAATGACATTGGTTAAACACAGATTAATAGTCATGAATTTAGACTAACGTAATAACTAAACAAATATTATTTGTTTCTCATAAAACACCGTGGATTTATCGTTTCCCTTTCTCGACCATTTCATATCAAAATCTTTCTTTTCGCAACGTTGCTTTCACTAAGTAACGTGAAAATCAGAAAATCAAGAAAAATCGACTCTCGTAGGAACTTCGTATATTTACATCTACATTTATTTTATTTTATCCCTCTTTCATCCCCGCTATAAAATCTCGTCTGCTGATAAATAACGAACAACTCGACGGTTATCATTCGAAGTAAAGTCGCGAATCGTTTTAACATCGTTTTCGTTGAACGTCGATGAGATCGTCGAAGCACGAATTTTCCAAGCGTTCTCGCTGAGATTCATTTTCTGCCGGAAAGGAAACGCTTTGGCTCGCGCGATTACGCGCCGAAAAACCCGTTTCGTCCGCGCGCACTAAATTATGCTATCGATTTTCCTCATTTCTTTTTCTTCCTGCCTTCTCAATTTTTTTAACGTTACGTGCTCGAAATGCGCTCGACAACGAGACGAAATCGTGCTATTGGCAACAATTAAACGCGAGCTGACTAATTAATTTTCTCGTAAATCGTGGACGAATCTACTTTACGACGGATAATGGTTCGTTAATTTATCGATAAACAAATTAGACGCAAGAATGCAATTGCACGAGATCGCTACCGTAGAATTTCAACAGCGAACGCCGTTTCTAACATTATTTTCCTGCTAATGGATTCCGTGACTGGGATTCTCCACGTTCGTTCCTTGAAACGTTGACTTTTACTGGCTCGTTCGTTTCTGTACAAGTTAGATAACGATAAGGCTCTCTACCGATATATCTCATTGTTTTATAAATTTTATAAGTAGATGCTATTATTTCTCGAGTTGGCATAATTACGGGAGAAATTTACGAAACCCGTTCCATGAAAACATTTGCACTTTGAATATTTTAACGGTGTATATATTACAATTGCTAATAGGACATTTTCTTCGTCAAAACACCGACTTACATAAGTACGATAATGTAATATTTTTATAAATAGCTGTGAAAGAAGACAGAATTTTGGATGTTGATCCATTTTTCCTGCATTACCTGCCACGGGCTGCTTCTACGAAGATTATATTTCGTTAAATCCACTCGAAATCATCTATTGTCGTTGTTTACTGCGTGTCGTAGTTGGATCGTTGCTAATAGAAATACACTTACCACGTTATAAAAGTTTATTTTTTAAGAATAGCATCTTCTCAAGCGTAATAACAAAGTAACGATTCCCACGATCGGTAAAAGATTACTATTCTTATCAAAATCCAAATTGGACAATCGAAAATAACGTGTAAGGTTCATCGAGATGAAAAGAAAATTTTGGAATTGAAAAGTAACGCATTATTAAAGATTCTATAAGCAACTTGTCAGCTATTTTCTATTCAACCGATAGATAAGGAGAAAGTGGAAATCAACATCTTCTAACAACAATAATAGCGTTGATTATCAATTCGTATTCAAGTACTTACGCATATAGTTATCCGAATACTTGCGCACGTTCTTGACGTAACGCAGGAGTCCAGGTTCTCGTGATTGCTTAAATATTCGAAGTCGATTATCGCTTCCAGTCGGCCAGGAACACCGTCTGAATGTTAAAGGATCATTTACTGGCGTGTATCCTTCGCGAGGATTTCAACGACTCGCACATCTTCGCTTTATGGTAATGCTTTGGTTATCGCGTTGCCTCAAATTTGTCATCTTCTTTGGCAACGCGAAACTCCATTAAAACTCGAAACATTTACCCAGAAACCTGAATATCCTATCTCGTTGTCTTTCCCTTAAATATCGAATTTAACAGTGACATTCCTGAAAATTCGTGAATATTGTTAACTTCTCAATAAATATTATTAGCACGATACTCGTTATACCTGTAGCATAATACTATAATATTTAATGATTGAGTAATTATTATTATCTTACCGAGTACCGTTAATACGATATTTGCCAAAAGCTCAAGGTAACGTCCTAAAATTAGGAAATATTAAAATGCAAAATTAAGAAACAATGTAATAATAACTGTCGTCGTTTTACCAAGTATCGTCGATACAAAATTTGCCAAAATATTTGACAATCTAATAATCATTATCGTCTTGTCAAATAGATACTATTAATACGATATCTATCAAAAGGAAACGTAACATTCTAAAACTAGATGATATTCAAATAAATCAGCTTGCCCTGAACTAAATGCACCACATAAAATAGAACCACGTCAATAAACAAAAGCAACTTTGATGTTAGATCAAAGCGTAAAATACAACGTGTAAGGTGGCTACGCGTAAACGTTCCTTCTTTTAATCACCATTTTCAGCCAACTATCTCAGCGATCCTTATAATCAAAGGCACTGACAAATCATTGTGTTTCGTTCGTTGTCTGTTCTACAGAAAAAAAAGAGCTGCACCTTCTTCGAGAACCCGTCATTAGGATTATGTACTTATAATACTTGCGTGCCTCGGAACGTGTCTTTATCCTTGCCATAAGCGAGCGTACGATTCAGAAAAATTGTTCGGAGAAGTTATGCGCTTTTTATAAAGACTTATGCAACCTATCGAACGAACATTCGCGTTTGTTACTGTTAACACACTTGAGAAACCATCGCGTTTCTATTACACAGAGTGATACAAAATTTGATCGATCCAAAATTTCAAAGATTTTTAGCATTTTACGAGGAAAAGCGAACGATTATTTAATCGATATAGATTAAATACAATGCCAGTTACAGGGAACGCACAAGTTTGTTCTAACGTCTGCAAGGAATATTTGATGATTGATTTCCATTTCAAAGTACGAGACAGGTGTATTATGAAAATTTTCGATTGCAGATTCATCAATATTTCCAACTGTTTCTTCCTCTTTTCTTCAAAGAATGTCCCATTCGTTTATCATTCTTGTTTTCCTATATTACAAGGAAGATGGAAGTATTTCTATGGTCGTAGAAAGGGAGAATAGAAATTTACCTTCTGTTCTTTCCTTCTAGTACTATCCGTACACGAAATTCAATCGATAATTAATTCATTAAGAAGTACACCAGTGCCTTCAAAATAAATTTAGAATACATTTAGCGTGTGGTGAAAAAATTTATTTATATCGTACGCCATAAATAAAATCCTTTGATTTTGGAATCTATATCGACTAAATATTTATTTATTTTTTTTTTTTTTATATGAATTCTAAGTTTTTGAAGTCTCGGATTATTTTTCTCCTTTATCGCACCATATATCACAATAATATACGTTTCGACGATATAGAAGGCAGAGAACCGCATGTACATGAGACAACAGGTCACTACGGCGCCGCTTAACTAGCGTAGATAATTACTAATCGTGTTATGTCATCGCCGTTATACATATGTATTAGTTCGTCCGAACGATCTATACACACGTTATACGAAAACTATATTAAAACATAGAAGGAAATATTAATTGATTAAATTTAAATAAAGTTACTCCATCCTTTGAGAAATAGAATTCGATCGAAGAGGAACGGATCGGAGAAGAAATTGAAGGGAAGAGTACACGTGGTCGCTTGACTTTGCGATATAGTAAACAAATACAGATGACGCAAGGGAAAAATTCCAATTGTGAAAGAAATCTTCTATAGCGATCGATTTAAAGAGCATAGTGGGTGTACACGGTATCGTAGACCAGTGATTTCTCGTAAATGACAAGCATATGAAGAAATTGAAGAAAAATTTTCGACGTTTCTTACAACGTCTATTATTTGTACCATAACAAAGACGTTCGATTTCATAAATAAACGAACTTCTTTTTTCTTTTTTTAGATTAATATATAATACGCTACACGATGCCATTAAACAGAGAAAATAAAAATTCAATCGACGACAAACACGTTAATCACCGTTCAACGTTAAGTTTCATCGCGACACAATTCTCAAGAGGCCAGAATTTACTTCTTTCTTTTTTCCTTCGTCGCAGCCACTTGCTTTAACTCTTGTAACTTTAATTCCTACGATTAAACGCGCGAAAGAAACGCGCGTAAAAACGGATAGAGTCATTTGGAAGCGAAGAAAAACTCACGAGTAATTCCTCTCGTCGTAAGAAGGGGAGAAAAAAGAAGGAGGAAAAGGAAAGAAGAAGGAAAGAGCGGCAGAGATACGATTGGATGCAATCGAATGTGATTACAGCACAATTTGACGGTCGCGTGCGTCGTTTTCTTGAATCGCGTCCACGGTGGCGCCAAGCGTGCAATCGTCGAGCGCACGTTCCTCGTTCGTGTTAGCATTCAACGCGTAACCCCGATTATTCTACGCTACACCGCGTTGCACTCTGCCTATTATGCGTACATATATTGCATCGCGTTGCGTGCACGCGGTGTAACGCATTCTCGAGGAACGAGGGTGCGTGCTACCAATCGGGCGCCACCTCCGGTTACGATTATCCGCTGGATGGATCGGTCCGAGAGTCTTCGTTTCGAGGGAATTCCGTTATTACAAACCGGCGGCCCTCGATCGGGCTCCTTTTGACACCGTTATATCTCGCTTCTCGATCGTTCGCCTTTTATTTGCTTATCGAACACGCCGCCCACTCGTGAACATCGAATTTGATTTTATAGCTTCTTACGGCAGTCGGAAACGTATTTTTAATGGACCATATATCTACCTCTGTCGATAAGTAATAACGTTTAATACGTTCGTGGTATCGAGGATGAATTATATTCCTCGAAGATTGTGGGAAGTTCGGTTTCTTGGTCGTCGTTCGTAGAAGTCACAGCGTAGGCAGGCTAAATCGAATGTATTTTTTCGGCCGTGTACACACGTACATATACACCTTCGATGGAGAATTAACACGTCCGTGGTTTTAAGGGAGAATTATCTTGAAAATTGTATAAAAATTGCTTTCCTGGCTTCCCTCTTAAGAGTCGAAACGGCGTCAGACAAAATTTTATAGAAAATCCTTCGTGTATATTTTAGAGTACGTAGCATAAAATGTAATAAGTGTACTTCTTATAATATTCATGTAAAAGATGGAATCTACAAACGATACTGGATTATACGAACGTCCTAAGGGAATTTATCGATTGGATCTATAACTTGAGTGACTTAGGTAACTACAGTTCTAATGCACGACGTTTCCTGTCGTTAAGAGGATTTTAACGTACGAAGTCGCCCTGTTTGGAAAACGACGTCCTATTCGTGTTAATTGTTTCCTCCTTCAAAAGTTTTCTTCTATCCAATTAGATATAAGTGCTCGTCGAAGCTTAAGATTCTTCGTTGTTCGACAGGAGTTTCTAATAAAAGATGGAAATATCAAATTTGCAAAATCGCCAGGCAAAGTGATCTCGCGACAACGATTACTTTCCTCCTTCGAGCCTATCTCTAACTTCTCTCCTCTCTTCCTTACTACGTCGATCGTCGTAGAATGTGTATCTACTATCGTAAAACTGTCGAAGTTAATTGAATTAAAAGGTACTCAGAATGATTTATACGGCCGTGTCGTTGCAGCAGTCGCATCGTTTCACATATCGAACGATTACGTTTATTCAAATAAAAGCGTTATGCAGGAAAGGCACGTAGGAAATGACAACGAGGCAACGACGACGACGACGACGACGACGATATTTCACCGACGTAATTAGCAGCGTATTTCTCGACGATATATTCAATCATTTCAACGAGCGTAATTACTGACACGGTCGTACGTTCAAGATCGTAAATCGGGTTTTACATTCCGTGCAATGCAAATGCATGACGTAATGATCCAGGCGCCTCTTCTGATGGATTCGAGGCGCCTTCTTTACTGTACAGAGGCGCCTCCTCCGTGTTAAAGACGCCTCTGTTCCAGGCTATTACCAGTGAATCATTCCTGTAGTACAGAGGATTTCGATTCAGGAATTTTCGTGTAGATATTTGCATCGAGTCGTGTCGTTTAAAATTAATTAAAATAAATCGCACGTTCTGTACGTGTCTACACTGTCGCCTGTGTGACAGTTGGCGAGTGATCAGCCTACTCATCGAAAACATGCTTACATTAGTACTCTGTAGAATCGATGTAAAATATACATTTTATTTATAGAAATGTTAAACATCTATCTTTGCATGTAGATCATTGAACATGTTGCCTGTTCGAATAACGATGTGCGTATTTTAATTGCAATTTTTCGTCCTATTGTTACCACTGTTCTCTCGACTTTAACGGCTATCATCATACGCTTTATAATATTTTATTTGTTACTTTCGATTCCCATTTATACGATTATCGTTGGAAATATCTATTTTATTTCCCCCCCCCCCTTTTTTTATCGTAAATCGTTTAAACTTATCACAGTTCTCATCGATATAAAATACTTCTTACGCGTTAGTTCTTCTTACAAATAGTTCTTAGCACGAGATAGCGTACAGCGTTACTACTCGTATTCCTAGTTTTGTAGTGATAAGATAACGCATCGTATATTTTAGAAATTACAGAACATATGTAAAGATACGAATTAAGAATTACATTACGAATGCTTACGTTCGAACGAACGTTTGTTGAAAGTTTTATCGTAATTTGAAAGTTACATGTCTACGTATTTGGTCGAGAGACAGTTAAGGAGGTTTAACGTCACTTACAGAAGCTCGAAATAAAAGTTCTCCGGTGAATTTGATTTTCCTGTGAAAGGTAGGAAAACGATCCCTGTGGCCAGTTATGGTTGTAAGAAATGCGATTCGCAGTCACGCGTAAGAGGTCAAGAAAGATAACATATACGCGTCAGCGATCTTCCTGGAACATCAAACGATGTTGGTGGATTCAAGGAAAATCACGAAAGAATTAGTCAGCCGGCGAAATGCTCGATCAGTTTTCATTTTCATCCTTCCTCTGTCATGTCCGTTTAAAGGGAAGTCGTCAAAATGCCAAACACTTGACTACGTTTAAGTGCTTCTGTAAAGTGATTCACAATGATTAATCATCATAGTCGAGTGACATTACTCACCGTAGGAACTTGCAGATTTACAGATAATAATGTATTTCATTTTCTAACGACATTATCTAATTATACAGATATAGAAAAAGCATATTGTAATTATAGAAGAATTAAATTAACTTTACACGTTGCTATTTTTAATGGAAGTAGTCATCAAGAGATATTTGATATGCGGTATAGGAAAAGTTAACAGCAAATAACTGATTGTTGTTGTTGTTCCACATTATTAAGTTATAAATTCAAAAATATATACATATTATTGAAAATAAAAGAAATATATATATATATGCACTTTGTTCTTTAGATTTGTTTGATTTAATTTGGAGAAATAAATGATTTTTGAGCGATATCCTAATAAAAAATGGAGAAAAATCTGATTACACGTTTTATACGATTGTACTGGTAACATGAACGTTTAACATACATAATTGTGCATCATGTGTGGGTCGTGTGTTTTAGGAGGAGTGCAGAAAAAGGATAGCCGAATGTACAATGAGTGACGGTGCAAGTACACCGGTATGTGGGAGCGACGGTGTTACGTATTCGAGTCAGTGTCGGGTCATCTCGAAGCAGTGTCAAGGCATGTCTATTCTTATCAAACACACTGGCCCTTGTCCAGGTAGGGTGATGCATTCTTCTCGTAATAGTGTTAGTGATTATTACTGTACCTTCGCCATGTAGTCGCATTAGAATAACTTCGTCAAAGGAATAATTATTATCAGAAACTAGAATTCCATCCGATTTCTTTTTATCGTTAACTTTTAACAAATCGCGACCTTAAGATAGCCACAGTTAAAGAAGAAATATCGAAATTCAGTAACAGATATAATATAAGAGTTAACAACCACCAAAACCCACTAGTTACTCAATTACTTGACACGACGGATCAGATCCGCAGGCTAAAAGGACATTACCCTTTAGATTTAAGGGGGTGTTCTGAATTAGAGTATAGAAAACAACGTCTTTTTGTGATTTTTTTTTTTTTAAGGGAGAGAAAGAAACGAAGTTATTGAATTTTGAGGTATGGTTTTATATACAGGGTGGTTGGTAACTGGAGGTACAAGCGGTCATAGTTCATCGAGAAGAAGAATATATAATAATTTAATCCTTTTTTGGTTTTTTGTTTCGGTCAAGAATGACGAGGCGGATCCTTCCCGCCGATTGAAAACTGCACCCC